>NW_026559805.1:5000-20000 GCF_027744805.1 Dunckerocampus dactyliophorus | reverse complement strand
GGATGAAATGAGAAAAAAGGTGAAAAAATGGCAAAGTGTCAAGGGAGAAATTCAGAAACCCAGGCCGAGCTGCCTGGAGCCCAGGGGCGGCTGCAAAGTCTGTGGAGAGCCGCTGTGTCCCTGGATGAAATGAGAAAAAAGGTGAAAAAATGGCAAAGTGTCAAGGGAGAAATTCAGAAACCCAGGCCGAGCTGCCTGGAGCCCAGGGGCGGCTGCAAAGTCTGTGGAGAGCCGCTGTGTCCCTGGATGAAATGAGAAAAAAGGTGAAAAAATGGCAAAGTGTCAAGGGAGCTAGGCAGAAACCCATGCCTAGGGTCCTGGAGCCCAGGGGCGGTTCTAAAGTCTGTGAGAGCCGCTGTGTCCCTGGATGAATTGAGAAAAAGGGTGAAAAAATGGCAAAGTGTCAAGGGAGCTAGGCAGAAACCCATGCCTAGGGTCCTGGAGCCCAGGGGCCGCGGGAAAGTCTGTGGAGTGCCGCTGTGTCCCTGGATGAAATGAGAAAAAAGGTGAAAAAATGGCAAAGTGTCAAGGGAGAAATTCAGAAACTCAGGCCGAGCTGCCTGGAGCCCAGGGGCGGCTGTAAAGTCTGTGGAGTGCCGCTGTGTCCCTGGATGAAATGAGAAAAAAGGTGAAAAAATGGCAAAGTGTCAAGGGAGAAATTCAGAAACTCAGGCCGAGCTGCCTGGAGCCCAGGGGCGGCTGTAAAGTCTGTGGAGTGCCGCTGTGTCCCTGGATGAAATGAGAAAAAAGGTGAAAAAATGGCAAAGTGTCAAGGGAGAAATTCAGAAACTCAGGCCGAGCTGCCTGGAGCCCAGGGGCCGCGGGAAAGTCTGTGGAGAGCCGCTGTGTCCCTGGATGAAATGAGAAAAAAGGTGAAAAAATGGCAAAGTGTCAAGGGAGCTAGGCAGAAACCCATGCCTAGGGTCCTGGAGCCCAGGGGCGGTTCTAAAGTCTGTGAGAGCCGCTGTGTCCCTGGATGAATTGAGAAAAAGGGTGAAAAAATGGCAAAGTGTCAAGGGAGCTAGGCAGAAACCCATGCCTAGGGTCCTGGAGCCCAGGGGCCGCGGGAAAGTCTGTGGAGTGCCGCTGTGTCCCTGGATGAAATGAGAAAAAAGGTGAAAAAATGGCAAAGTGTCAAGGGAGAAATTCAGAAACTCAGGCCGAGCTGCCTGGAGCCCAGGGGCGGCTGTAAAGTCTGTGGAGTGCCGCTGTGTCCCTGGATGAAATGAGAAAAAAGGTGGAAAAATGGCAAAGTGTCAAGGGAGAAATTCAGAAACTCAGGCCGAGCTGCCTGGAGCCCAGGGGCGGCTGCAAAGTCTGTGGAGTGCCGCTGTGTCCCTGGATGAAATGAGAAAAAGGGTGGAAAAATGGCAAAGTGTCAAGGGAGAAATTCAGAAACTCAGGCCGAGCTGCCTGGAGCCCAGGGGCGGCTGCAAAGTCTGTGGAGTGCCGCTGTGTCCCTGGATGAAATGAGAAAAAAGGTGAAAAAATGGCAAAGTGTCAAGGGAGAAATTCAGAAACCCATGCCTAGGGTCCTGGAGCCCAGGGGCGGCTGTAAAGTCTGTGGAGAGCCGCTGTGTCCCTGGATGAAATGAGAAAAAAGGTGAAAAAATGGCAAAGTGTCAAGGGAGCTAGGCAGAAACCCATGCCGAGCTGCCTGGAGCCCAGGGGCGGCTGTAAAGTCTGTGGAGTGCCGCTGTGTCCCTGGATGAAATGAGAAAAAAGGTGAAAAAATGGCAAAGTGTCAAGGGAGAAATTCAGAAACTCAGGCCGAGCTGCCTGGAGCCCAGGGGCCGCGGGAAAGTCTGTGGAGAGCCGCTGTGTCCCTGGATGAAATGAAGAAAAAGGTGAAAAAATGGCAAAGTGTCAAGGGAGAAATTCAGAAACTCAGGCCGAGCTGCCTGGAGCCCAGGGGCGGCTGTAAAGTCTGTGGAGTGCCGCTGTGTCCCTGGATGAAATGAGAAAAAAGGTGAAAAAATGGCAAAGTGTCAAGGGAGAAATTCAGAAACTCAGGCCGAGCTGCCTGGAGCCCAGGGGCGGCTGCAAAGTCTGTGGAGAGCCGCTGTGTCCCTGGATGAAATGAGAAAAAAGGTGAAAAAATGGCAAAGTGTCAAGGGAGAAATTCAGAAACTCAGGCCGAGCTGCCTGGAGCCCAGGGGCGGTTCTAAAGTGTGTGGAGAGCCGCTGTGTCCCTGGATGAATTGAGAAAAAGGGTGAAAAAATGGCAAAGTGTCAAGGGAGCTAGGCAGAAACCCATGCCTAGGGTCCTGGAGCCCAGGGGCGGTTCTAAAGTCTGTGAGAGCCGCTGTGTCCCTGGATGAAATGAGAAAAAGGGTGAAAAAGTAACAAAGTGTCAAGGGAGCTAGGCAGAAACCCATGCCTAGGGTCCTGGAGCCCAGGGGCCGCGGGAAAGTCTGTGAGAGCCGCTGTGTCCCTGGATGAAATGAGAAAATGGGTGGAAAAATGGCAAAGTGTCAAGGGAGAAATTCAGAAACCCATGCCTAGGGTCCTGGAGCCCAGGGGCGGCTGTAAAGTCTGTGGAGAGCCGCTGTGTCCCTGGATGAAATGAGAAAAAAGGTGAAAAAATGGCAAAGTGTCAAGGGAGCTAGGCAGAAACCCATGCCGAGCTGCCTGGAGCCCAGGGGCGGCTGTAAAGTCTGTGGAGAGCCGCTGTGTCCCTGGATGAAATGAGAAAAAGGGTGGAAAAATGGCAAAGTGTCAAGGGAGCTAGGCAGAAACCCATGCCGAGCTGCCTGGAGCCCAGGGGCGGCTGTAAAGTCTGTGGAGTGCCGCTGTGTCCCTGGATGAAATGAGAAAAAGGGTGAAAAAATGGCAAAGTGTCAAGGGAGAAATTCAGAAACCCAGGCCGAGCTGCCTGGAGCCCAGGGGCGGCTGCAAAGTCTGTGGAGAGCCGCTGTGTCCCTGGATGAAATGAGAAAAAAGGTGAAAAAATGGCAAAGTGTCAAGGGAGAAATTCAGAAACCCAGGCCGAGCTGCCTGGAGCCCAGGGGCGGCTGCAAAGTCTGTGGAGAGCCGCTGTGTCCCTGGATGAAATGAGAAAAAAGGTGAAAAAATGGCAAAGTGTCAAGGGAGCTAGGCAGAAACCCATGCCTAGGGTCCTGGAGCCCAGGGGCGGCTGCAAAGTCTGTGGAGAGCCGCTGTGTCCCTGGATGAAATGAGAAAAAAGGTGAAAAAATGGCAAAGTGTCAAGGGAGAAATTCAGAAACTCAGGCCGAGCTGCCTGGAGCCCAGGGGCGGTTCTAAAGTGTGTGGAGAGCCGCTGTGTCCCTGGATGAATTGAGAAAAAGGGTGAAAAAATGGCAAAGTGTCAAGGGAGCTAGGCAGAAACCCATGCCTAGGGTCCTGGAGCCCAGGGGCGGTTCTAAAGTCTGTGAGAGCCGCTGTGTCCCTGGATGAAATGAGAAAAAGGGTGAAAAAGTAACAAAGTGTCAAGGGAGCTAGGCAGAAACCCATGCCTAGGGTCCTGGAGCCCAGGGGCCGCGGGAAAGTCTGTGAGAGCCGCTGTGTCCCTGGATGAAATGAGAAAATGGGTGGAAAAATGGCAAAGTGTCAAGGGAGAAATTCAGAAACCCATGCCTAGGGTCCTGGAGCCCAGGGGCGGCTGTAAAGTCTGTGGAGAGCCGCTGTGTCCCTGGATGAAATGAGAAAAAAGGTGAAAAAATGGCAAAGTGTCAAGGGAGCTAGGCAGAAACCCATGCCGAGCTGCCTGGAGCCCAGGGGCGGCTGTAAAGTCTGTGGAGAGCCGCTGTGTCCCTGGATGAAATGAGAAAAAGGGTGGAAAAATGGCAAAGTGTCAAGGGAGCTAGGCAGAAACCCATGCCGAGCTGCCTGGAGCCCAGGGGCGGCTGTAAAGTCTGTGGAGTGCCGCTGTGTCCCTGGATGAAATGAGAAAAAGGGTGAAAAAATGGCAAAGTGTCAAGGGAGAAATTCAGAAACCCAGGCCGAGCTGCCTGGAGCCCAGGGGCGGCTGCAAAGTCTGTGGAGAGCCGCTGTGTCCCTGGATGAAATGAGAAAAAAGGTGAAAAAATGGCAAAGTGTCAAGGGAGAAATTCAGAAACCCAGGCCGAGCTGCCTGGAGCCCAGGGGCGGCTGCAAAGTCTGTGGAGAGCCGCTGTGTCCCTGGATGAAATGAGAAAAAAGGTGAAAAAATGGCAAAGTGTCAAGGGAGCTAGGCAGAAACCCATGCCTAGGGTCCTGGAGCCCAGGGGCGGTTCTAAAGTCTGTGAGAGCCGCTGTGTCCCTGGATGAATTGAGAAAAAGGGTGAAAAAATGGCAAAGTGTCAAGGGAGCTAGGCAGAAACCCATGCCTAGGGTCCTGGAGCCCAGGGGCCGCGGGAAAGTCTGTGGAGTGCCGCTGTGTCCCTGGATGAAATGAGAAAAAAGGTGAAAAAATGGCAAAGTGTCAAGGGAGAAATTCAGAAACTCAGGCCGAGCTGCCTGGAGCCCAGGGGCGGCTGTAAAGTCTGTGGAGTGCCGCTGTGTCCCTGGATGAAATGAGAAAAAAGGTGAAAAAATGGCAAAGTGTCAAGGGAGAAATTCAGAAACTCAGGCCGAGCTGCCTGGAGCCCAGGGGCGGCTGTAAAGTCTGTGGAGTGCCGCTGTGTCCCTGGATGAAATGAGAAAAAAGGTGAAAAAATGGCAAAGTGTCAAGGGAGAAATTCAGAAACTCAGGCCGAGCTGCCTGGAGCCCAGGGGCCGCGGGAAAGTCTGTGGAGAGCCGCTGTGTCCCTGGATGAAATGAGAAAAAAGGTGAAAAAATGGCAAAGTGTCAAGGGAGCTAGGCAGAAACCCATGCCTAGGGTCCTGGAGCCCAGGGGCGGTTCTAAAGTCTGTGAGAGCCGCTGTGTCCCTGGATGAATTGAGAAAAAGGGTGAAAAAATGGCAAAGTGTCAAGGGAGCTAGGCAGAAACCCATGCCTAGGGTCCTGGAGCCCAGGGGCCGCGGGAAAGTCTGTGGAGTGCCGCTGTGTCCCTGGATGAAATGAGAAAAAAGGTGAAAAAATGGCAAAGTGTCAAGGGAGAAATTCAGAAACTCAGGCCGAGCTGCCTGGAGCCCAGGGGCCGCGGGAAAGTCTGTGGAGAGCCGCTGTGTCCCTGGATGAAATGAGAAAAAGGGTGGAAAAATGGCAAAGTGTCAAGGGAGCTAGGCAGAAACCCATGCCGAGCTGCCTGGAGCCCAGGGGCGGCTGTAAAGTCTGTGGAGTGCCGCTGTGTCCCTGGATGAAATGAGAAAATGGGTGAAAAAATGGCAAAGTGTCAAGGGAGAAATTCAGAAACCCAGGCCGAGCTGCCTGGAGCCCAGGGGCGGCTGCAAAGTCTGTGGAGAGCCGCTGTGTCCCTGGATGAAATGAGAAAAAAGGTGAAAAAATGGCAAAGTGTCAAGGGAGAAATTCAGAAACCCAGGACGAGCTGCCTGGAGCCCGGGGGCGGCTGCAAAGTCTGTGGAGAGCCGCTGTGTCCCTGGATGAAATGAGAAAAAAGGTGAAAAAATGGCAAAGTGTCAAGGGAGAAATTCAGAAACTCAGGCCGAGCTGCCTGGAGCCTCAAAGCGGATAGAAATAGCGTGGAGAGCCGCTGTTAAGCCAGACGCCCTCTGGCGGACACAGGCAGGAGTTGCAGTAAATGCATTGAAGTCAATGGGCGAGAGTAAGCCATGCCTTGCGTCCTGGAGCCCAGGGGCGGTTCTAAAGTCTGTGAGAGCCGCTGTGTCCCTGGATGAAATGAGAAAAAGGGTGAAAAAATGGCAAAGTGTCAAGGGAGCTAGGCAGAAACCCATGCCTAGGGTCCTGGAGCCCAGGGGCCGCGGGAAAGTCTGTGGAGAGCCGCTGTGTCCCTGGATGAAATGAGAAAAAAGGTGAAAAAATGGCAAAGTGTCAAGGGAGAAATTCAGAAACCCAGGCCGAGCTGCCTGGAGCCCAGGGGCGGCTGCAAAGTCTGTGGAGAGCCGCTGTGTCCCTGGATGAAATGAGAAAAAAGGTGAAAAAATGGCAAAGTGTCAAGGGAGAAATTCAGAAACCCAGGCCGAGCTGCCTGGAGCCCAGGGGCGGCTGCAAAGTCTGTGGAGAGCCGCTGTGTCCCTGGATGAAATGAGAAAAAAGGTGAAAAAATGGCAAAGTGTCAAGGGAGCTAGGCAGAAACCCATGCCTAGGGTCCTGGAGCCCAGGGGCCGCGGGAAAGTCTGTGGAGAGCCGCTGTGTCCCTGGATGAAATGAGGAAAAAGGTGAAAAAATGGCAAAGTGTCAAGGGAGAAATTCAGAAACCCATGCCGAGCTGCCTGGAGCCCAGGGGCGGCTGTAAAGTCTGTGGAGAGCCGCTGTGTCCCTGGATGAAATGAGAAAAAGGGTGGAAAAATGGCAAAGTGTCAAGGGAGCTAGGCAGAAACCCATGCCGAGCTGCCTGGAGCCCAGGGGCGGCTGTAAAGTCTGTGGAGTGCCGCTGTGTCCCTGGATGAAATGAGAAAAAGGGTGAAAAAATGGCAAAGTGTCAAGGGAGAAATTCAGAAACCCAGGCCGAGCTGCCTGGAGCCCAGGGGCGGCTGCAAAGTCTGTGGAGAGCCGCTGTGTCCCTGGATGAAATGAGAAAAAAGGTGAAAAAATGGCAAAGTGTCAAGGGAGAAATTCAGAAACCCAGGCCGAGCTGCCTGGAGCCCAGGGGCGGCTGCAAAGTCTGTGGAGAGCCGCTGTGTCCCTGGATGAAATGAGAAAAAAGGTGAAAAAATGGCAAAGTGTCAAGGGAGCTAGGCAGAAACCCATGCCTAGGGTCCTGGAGCCCAGGGGCGGTTCTAAAGTCTGTGAGAGCCGCTGTGTCCCTGGATGAATTGAGAAAAAGGGTGAAAAAATGGCAAAGTGTCAAGGGAGCTAGGCAGAAACCCATGCCTAGGGTCCTGGAGCCCAGGGGCCGCGGGAAAGTCTGTGGAGTGCCGCTGTGTCCCTGGATGAAATGAGAAAAAAGGTGAAAAAATGGCAAAGTGTCAAGGGAGAAATTCAGAAACTCAGGCCGAGCTGCCTGGAGCCCAGGGGCGGCTGTAAAGTCTGTGGAGTGCCGCTGTGTCCCTGGATGAAATGAGAAAAAAGGTGAAAAAATGGCAAAGTGTCAAGGGAGAAATTCAGAAACTCAGGCCGAGCTGCCTGGAGCCCAGGGGCGGCTGTAAAGTCTGTGGAGTGCCGCTGTGTCCCTGGATGAAATGAGAAAAAAGGTGAAAAAATGGCAAAGTGTCAAGGGAGAAATTCAGAAACTCAGGCCGAGCTGCCTGGAGCCCAGGGGCCGCGGGAAAGTCTGTGGAGAGCCGCTGTGTCCCTGGATGAAATGAGAAAAAAGGTGAAAAAATGGCAAAGTGTCAAGGGAGCTAGGCAGAAACCCATGCCTAGGGTCCTGGAGCCCAGGGGCGGTTCTAAAGTCTGTGAGAGCCGCTGTGTCCCTGGATGAATTGAGAAAAAGGGTGAAAAAATGGCAAAGTGTCAAGGGAGCTAGGCAGAAACCCATGCCTAGGGTCCTGGAGCCCAGGGGCCGCGGGAAAGTCTGTGGAGTGCCGCTGTGTCCCTGGATGAAATGAGAAAAAAGGTGAAAAAATGGCAAAGTGTCAAGGGAGAAATTCAGAAACTCAGGCCGAGCTGCCTGGAGCCCAGGGGCGGCTGTAAAGTCTGTGGAGTGCCGCTGTGTCCCTGGATGAAATGAGAAAAAAGGTGGAAAAATGGCAAAGTGTCAAGGGAGAAATTCAGAAACTCAGGCCGAGCTGCCTGGAGCCCAGGGGCGGCTGCAAAGTCTGTGGAGTGCCGCTGTGTCCCTGGATGAAATGAGAAAAAGGGTGGAAAAATGGCAAAGTGTCAAGGGAGAAATTCAGAAACTCAGGCCGAGCTGCCTGGAGCCCAGGGGCGGCTGCAAAGTCTGTGGAGTGCCGCTGTGTCCCTGGATGAAATGAGAAAAAGGGTGGAAAAGTAACAAAGTGTCAAGGGAGCTAGGCAGAAACCCATGCCTAGGGTCCTGGAGCCCAGGGGCCGCGGGAAAGTCTGTGGAGAGCCGCTGTGTCCCTGGATGAAATGAGAAAAAAGGTGAAAAAATGGCAAAGTGTCAAGGGAGCTAGGCAGAAACCCATGCCTAGGGTCCTGGAGCCCAGGGGCGGTTCTAAAGTCTGTGAGAGCCGCTGTTGCCCTGGATGAAATGAGAAAAAAGGTGAAAAAATGGCAAAGTGTCAAGGGAGCTAGGCAGAAACCCATGCCGAGCTGCCTGGAGCCCAGGGGCGGCTGTAAAGTCTGTGGAGTGCCGCTGTGTCCCTGGATGAAATGAGAAAAAAGGTGAAAAAATGGCAAAGTGTCAAGGGAGAAATTCAGAAACTCAGGCCGAGCTGCCTGGAGCCCAGGGGCCGCGGGAAAGTCTGTGGAGAGCCGCTGTGTCCCTGGATGAAATGAGAAAAAGGGTGGAAAAATGGCAAAGTGTCAAGGGAGCTAGGCAGAAACCCATGCCGAGCTGCCTGGAGCCCAGGGGCGGCTGTAAAGTCTGTGGAGTGCCGCTGTGTCCCTGGATGAAATGAGAAAAAGGGTGAAAAAATGGCAAAGTGTCAAGGGAGAAATTCAGAAACCCAGGCCGAGCTGCCTGGAGCCCAGGGGCGGCTGCAAAGTCTGTGGAGAGCCGCTGTGTCCCTGGATGAAATGAGAAAAAAGGTGAAAAAATGGCAAAGTGTCAAGGGAGAAATTCAGAAACCCAGGCCGAGCTGCCTGGAGCCCAGGGGCGGCTGCAAAGTCTGTGGAGAGCCGCTGTGTCCCTGGATGAAATGAGAAAAAAGGTGAAAAAATGGCAAAGTGTCAAGGGAGCTAGGCAGAAACCCATGCCTAGGGTCCTGGAGCCCAGGGGCGGTTCTAAAGTCTGTGAGAGCCGCTGTGTCCCTGGATGAATTGAGAAAAAGGGTGAAAAAATGGCAAAGTGTCAAGGGAGCTAGGCAGAAACCCATGCCTAGGGTCCTGGAGCCCAGGGGCCGCGGGAAAGTCTGTGGAGTGCCGCTGTGTCCCTGGATGAAATGAGAAAAAAGGTGAAAAAATGGCAAAGTGTCAAGGGAGAAATTCAGAAACTCAGGCCGAGCTGCCTGGAGCCCAGGGGCGGCTGTAAAGTCTGTGGAGTGCCGCTGTGTCCCTGGATGAAATGAGAAAAAAGGTGAAAAAATGGCAAAGTGTCAAGGGAGAAATTCAGAAACTCAGGCCGAGCTGCCTGGAGCCCAGGGGCGGCTGTAAAGTCTGTGGAGTGCCGCTGTGTCCCTGGATGAAATGAGAAAAAAGGTGAAAAAATGGCAAAGTGTCAAGGGAGAAATTCAGAAACTCAGGCCGAGCTGCCTGGAGCCCAGGGGCCGCGGGAAAGTCTGTGGAGAGCCGCTGTGTCCCTGGATGAAATGAGAAAAAAGGTGAAAAAATGGCAAAGTGTCAAGGGAGCTAGGCAGAAACCCATGCCTAGGGTCCTGGAGCCCAGGGGCGGTTCTAAAGTCTGTGAGAGCCGCTGTGTCCCTGGATGAATTGAGAAAAAGGGTGAAAAAATGGCAAAGTGTCAAGGGAGCTAGGCAGAAACCCATGCCTAGGGTCCTGGAGCCCAGGGGCCGCGGGAAAGTCTGTGGAGTGCCGCTGTGTCCCTGGATGAAATGAGAAAAAAGGTGAAAAAATGGCAAAGTGTCAAGGGAGAAATTCAGAAACTCAGGCCGAGCTGCCTGGAGCCCAGGGGCGGCTGTAAAGTCTGTGGAGTGCCGCTGTGTCCCTGGATGAAA
Organism: Dunckerocampus dactyliophorus; assembly: GCF_027744805.1. Taxonomy (NCBI): domain Eukaryota; kingdom Metazoa; phylum Chordata; class Actinopteri; order Syngnathiformes; family Syngnathidae; genus Dunckerocampus; species Dunckerocampus dactyliophorus. The sequence continues at coordinate 10,238 of NW_026559805.1, read as the reverse complement.
TGAGAAAAAAGGTGGAAAAATGGCAAAGTGTCAAGGGAGAAATTCAGAAACTCAGGCCGAGCTGCCTGGAGCCCAGGGGCGGCTGCAAAGTCTGTGGAGTGCCGCTGTGTCCCTGGATGAAATGAGAAAAAGGGTGGAAAAATGGCAAAGTGTCAAGGGAGAAATTCAGAAACTCAGGCCGAGCTGCCTGGAGCCCAGGGGCGGCTGCAAAGTCTGTGGAGTGCCGCTGTGTCCCTGGATGAAATGAGAAAAAAGGTGAAAAAATGGCAAAGTGTCAAGGGAGAAATTCAGAAACCCATGCCTAGGGTCCTGGAGCCCAGGGGCGGCTGTAAAGTCTGTGGAGAGCCGCTGTGTCCCTGGATGAAATGAGAAAAAGGGTGGAAAAATGGCAAAGTGTCAAGGGAGAAATTCAGAAACTCAGGCCGAGCTGCCTGGAGCCCAGGGGCCGCGGGAAAGTCTGTGGAGAGCCGCTGTGTCCCTGGATGAAATGAGAAAAAAGGTGAAAAAATGGCAAAGTGTCAAGGGAGAAATTCAGAAACTCAGGCCGAGCTGCCTGGAGCCCAGGGGCGGATGCAAAGTCTGTGGAGAGCCGCTGTGTCCCTGGATGAAATGAGAAAAAGGGTGAAAAAGTAACAAAGTGTCAAGGGAGCTAGGCAGAAACCCATGCCTAGGGTCCTGGAGCCCAGGGGCCGCGGGAAAGTCTGTGGAGAGCCGCTGTGTCCCTGGATGAAATGAGAAAAAGGGTGGAAAAATGGCAAAGTGTCAAGGGAGAAATTCAGAAACTCAGGCCGAGCTGCCTGGAGCCCAGGGGCCGCGGGAAAGTCTGTGGAGAGCCGCTGTGTCCCTGGATGAAATGAGAAAAAAGGTGAAAAAATGGCAAAGTGTCAAGGGAGAAATTCAGAAACTCAGGCCGAGCTGCCTGGAGCCCAGGGGCGGATGCAAAGTCTGTGGAGAGCCGCTGTGTCCCTGGATGAAATGAGAAAAAGGGTGAAAAAGTAACAAAGTGTCAAGGGAGCTAGGCAGAAACCCATGCCTAGGGTCCTGGAGCCCAGGGGCCGCGGGAAAGTCTGTGGAGAGCCGCTGTGTCCCTGGATGAAATGAGAAAAAAGGTGAAAAAATGGCAAAGTGTCAAGGGAGCTAGGCAGAAACCCATGCCTAGGGTCCTGGAGCCCAGGGGCGGTTCTAAAGTCTGTGAGAGCCGCTGTTGCCCTGGATGAAATGAGAAAAAAGGTGAAAAAATGGCAAAGTGTCAAGGGAGCTAGGCAGAAACCCATGCCGAGCTGCCTGGAGCCCAGGGGCGGCTGTAAAGTCTGTGGAGTGCCGCTGTGTCCCTGGATGAAATGAGAAAAAAGGTGAAAAAATGGCAAAGTGTCAAGGGAGAAATTCAGAAACTCAGGCCGAGCTGCCTGGAGCCCAGGGGCCGCGGGAAAGTCTGTGGAGAGCCGCTGTGTCCCTGGATGAAATGAAGAAAAAGGTGAAAAAATGGCAAAGTGTCAAGGGAGAAATTCAGAAACCCATGCCTAGGGTCCTGGAGCCCAGGGGCCGCGGGAAAGTCTGTGGAGAGCCGCTGTGTCCCTGGATGAAATGAGAAAAAAGGTGAAAAAGTAACAAAGTGTCAAGGGAGAAATTCAGAAACCCAGGCCGAGCTGCCTGGAGCCTCAAAGCGGATAGAAATAGCGTGGAGAGCCGCTGTTAAGCCAGACGCCCTCTGGCGGACACAGGCAGGAGTTGCAGTAAATGCATTGAAGTCAATGGGCGAGAGTACCCAATGCGCCAAAAAAGTGCTGAAAATATGACAAAGTGTCAAATGAATGGGAGTCAATGGGCGAGAGTACCCAATGCACAAAAAAAGTGCTGAAAATATGACAAAGTGTCAAATGAATGGGAGTCAATGGGCGAGAGTACCCAATGCACAAAAAAAGTGCTGAAAAAGTCCACACGAGCCTAGTCAGAAATGCAGGCCGAGGCGGCTGGAGCCCCAAAGCGGCTATAAAAAGCGTGGAGAGCCGCTGTCGCCCCGGAGAAACGGAGAAAAAGTGCTGAAAAAAGGCCCACGTCCTAACGGACCTAGGCGGAAGTGCAGGCGAGGCGGCAGGAGTCTGAAAACCGCTATAAAAAGCGTGGAGAGCCGCTGTCGCCCCGGAGAAACGGAGAAAAAGTGCTGAAAAAAGGCCTAAATCCTAACGGACCTAGGCGGAAGTGCAGGCGAGGCGGCAGGAGTCTGAAAACCGCTATAAAAAGCGTGGAGAGCCGCTGTCGCCCCGGAGAAACGGAGAAAAAGTGCTGAAAAAAGGCCTAAATCCTAACGGACCTAGGCGGAAGTGCAGGCGAGGCGGCAGGAGTCTGAAAACCGCTATAAAAAGCGTGGAGAGCCGCTGTCGCCCCGGAGGAACGGAGAAAAAGTGCTGAAAAAAGGCCTAAATCCTAACGGACCGAGGCGGAAGTGCAGGCGAGGCGGCAGGAGTCTGAAAACGGCTATAAAATGCGTGGAGAGCCGCTGTCGCCCCGGAGAAACGGAGAAAAAGTGCTGAAAAAAGGCCTAAATCCTAACGGACCGAGGCGGAAGTGCAGGCGAGGCGGCAGGAGTCTGAAAGCGGCTATAAAACGCGTGGAGAGCCGCTCGGATGATTTTTCAAAGTGTCAAATGAATGGGAGTGAATGGGGCAGAGTACCCAATGTGTAAAAAAAGTGCTGAAAAAACGACAAAGTCCACACGAGCCTAGTCAGAAATGCAGTCCGAGGCGGCTGGAGCCCCAAAGCGGCTATAAAACGCGTGGAGAGCCGCTCGGATGATTTTTCAAAGTGTCAAATGAATGGGAGTGAATGGGGCAGAGTACCCAATGTGTAAAAAAAGTGCTGAAAAAACGACAAAGTCCACACGAGCCTAGTCAGAAATGCAGTCCGAGGCGGCTGGAGCCCCAAAGCGGCTATAAAACGCGTGGAGAGCCGCTCGGATGATTTTTCAAAGTGTCAAATGAATGGGAGTGAATGGGGCGGAGTACCCAATGCGCCAAAAAAGTGCTGAAAAAACGACAAAGTGTCAAATGAATGGGAGTGAATGGGGCAGAGTACCCAATGTGTAAAAAAAGTGCTGAAAAAACGACAAAGTGTCAAATGAATGGGAGTGAATGGGGCGGAGTACCCAATGCGCAAAAAAAGTGCTGAAAAAACGACAAAGTCCACACGAGCCTAGTCAGAAATGAAGGCCGAGGCGGCTGGAGCCCCAAAGCGGCTATAAAATGCGTGGAGAGCCGCTCGGATGATTTTTCTAAGTGTGAAATGAATGGGAGTGAATGGGGCGGAGTACCCAATGCGCGAAAAAAGTGCTGAAAAAACGACAAAGTGTCAAATGAATGGGAGTGAATGGGCGGAGTACCCAATGCGTGAAAAAAGGTCTGGAAAAACGACAAAGTGTCAAATGAATGGGAGTCAATGGGCGGAGTACCCAATGCGCGAAAAAAGTGCTGAAAAAATGACAAAGTGTCAAATGAATGGGAGTCAATGAGTGTTTTGGTCGACCAGGAAAAAACGCGTTTACGGGAGAGGGTAAATCAGCCGAGAGGGGGGGGGGGGGTATACTTTACCCTCTCCCGTAAATGCCATTTTTCCTGGTTGACCAAAACACCTCCAGCACGATTTCGGAAACCCAGTTTTTAGAAACACTGACCTCCAGGGGAAGTACCGAGAAAAGCACACTTTTGAATCCGCTTTTGACGCACTGAAACACGGACGTGAGCTGGGGCCGTGCCGCTCTTGGAAAACCCCTGGAGGTTATTTTCTAAAACGGGTTTCCGCGTCCCCCCGGGCGCCCGTGTTGGGCCGCGCAAGGCGGTCCGGGCTGCCCGCCCCATCTGAGTGCCCCGTTGGGCCGCGTGCATGGCAGGCATCCAAGGAAGGCTGATGAGCAGCGGTGATGATGATGATGAGACACCAGCTGCAATTTTGACAAAGTGTCACCTCTCAAGCATTTCCAAGCGTGACACAAACAAAAGGGAACGGGAACTTTGATATGAGTGACTTGTGCTTCTTTTTCTCCAAGTGTCACTCCACAGCTGGCACCCAGGCTGTGTGACGCAGGTGTCCGACGAGGAGCGCCCGCGATGGGCCGCGTCAGGCGGCCCGGGCCGCGCTATCACCTCCGGATGACAACATCCAAAGGAGCACGTTGGTGCTTGCTGGGAGTTTGCGCACGCGATAGGCGACGCCTGGCGGCCCTGGCCGCGCCTCGCCAGCGGGTAATGACGACCGCGAGCGCCATGCTGCGCCGATGGAGCTGTCCGAGGAGCGAGAGCGCCCGCCATGGGCGGCATCCGGCGGCCCCTGGCCGTGCTTCGTCTGCGGGTCGCTCTCCACCTCCGGGTGGCCAATCCGAGGTGTCCGAAAAGTGTGTGCGCTCGCCATGGGCGGCATCCGGCGGCCTCTGGCCGTGCTTCGTCTGCGGGTGCACACTCGGAGCGAGGCTCCTGCTCGCTCCGGCGCGGTAGCTTTGTCCGCGCTCCACCTCCGGGTGGCGAATCCCAAAAAGCAGCACTTTGGTGCTACGAAGGTGTCAGAAGAGTGTGTGCGCCCGCCATGGGCGGCATCCGGCGGCCTCTGGCCGTGCTTCGTCTGCGGGTGCACACTAGGCGCGGTGGCTTTGTCCGCGCTCCACCTCCGGGTGGCGAATCCCAAAAAGCAGCACTTTGGTGCTTCGTAGGTGTCAGAAAAGTGTGTGCGCCCGCCATGGGCGGCATCCGGCGGCCTCTGGCCGTGCTTCGTCTGCGGGCGCACACTCGGAGCGAGGCTGCTGCTCGCTCCGGCGCGGTGGCTGGGTCCGCGCTCCACCTCCGGGTGGCGGAAGGAATCGAAAAGGAGCACTTTGCTGCTTCGCAGGTGTCAGAGGAGTGGGAGCGCCCGCCATGGGCGGCATCCGGCGGCCCCTGGCCGTGCTTCGTCTGCGGGTCGCTCTCCACCTCCGGGTGGCCCACTCCAAAGAAAATAAAAAAGGAGCCCAGCTCACTGGAAGGCAAGCTGAGGCTCCGGCGCGGGTAAGAGGGGCCCGCGCCTCACCTCCGGGTGTCCGACAAAGAGGAGCCGAGTGTGCTCATTGGAGGCCAGTGGGACCTCCGGCGCGGTAGCAGGGCCCGCGCTTCACCTCCGGGTGTCCGACAGAGAGGAGCCGAGTGCTCACTGGAGGCGAGTGACACCTCCGGCGCGGCCACCCGGGGGGCCATTGCCCCCCACCCGGCCGCGCTCGCA
>NW_026559804.1:17500-25000 GCF_027744805.1 Dunckerocampus dactyliophorus | reverse complement strand
CCATTCATTTGACACTTTGTCATTTTTTCAGCACTTTTTTCGCGCATTGGGTACTCCGCCCATTGACTCCCATTCATTTGACACTTTGTCGTTTTTCCAGACCTTTTTTCACGCATTGGGTACTCCGCCCATTCACTCCCATTCATTTGACACTTTGTCGTTTTTTCAGCACTTTTTTCGCGCATTGGGTACTCCGCCCCATTCACTCCCATTCATTTCACACTTAGAAAAATCATCCGAGCGGCTCTCCACGCATTTTATAGCCGCTTTGGGGCTCCAGCCGCCTCGGCCTTCATTTCTGACTAGGCTCGTGTGGACTTTGTCGTTTTTTCAGCACTTTTTTCGCGCATTGGGTACTCCGCCCCATTCACTCCCATTCATTTCACACTTTGAAAAATCATCCGAGCGGCTCTCCACGCGTTTTATAGCCGCTTTGGGGCTCCAGCCGCCTCGGACTGCATTTCTGACTAGGCTCGTGTGGACTTTGTCGTTTTTTCAGCACTTTTTTCGCGCATTGGGTACTCCGCCCCATTCACTCCCATTCATTTCACACTTTGAAAAATCATCCGAGCGGCTCTCCACGCGTTTTATAGCCGCTTTGGGGCTCCAGCCGCCTCGGACTGCATTTCTGACTAGGCTCGTGTGGACTTTGTCGTTTTTTCAGCACTTTTTTTACACATTGGGTACTCTGCCCCATTCACTCCCATTCATTTGACACTTTGAAAAATCATCCGAGCGGCTCTCCACGCGTTTTATAGCCGCTTTGGGGCTCCAGCCGCCTCGGACTGCATTTCTGACTAGGCTCGTGTGGACTTTGTCGTTTTTTCAGCACTTTTTTTACACATTGGGTACTCTGCCCCATTCACTCCCATTCATTTGACACTTTGAAAAATCATCCGAGCGGCTCTCCACGCGTTTTATAGCCGCTTTGGGGCTCCAGCCGCCTCGGACTGCATTTCTGACTAGGCTCGTGTGGACTTTGTCGTTTTTTCAGCACTTTTTTTACACATTGGGTACTCTGCCCCATTCACTCCCATTCATTTGACACTTTGAAAAATCATCCGAGCGGCTCTCCACGCGTTTTATAGCCGCTTTCAGACTCCTGCCGCCTCGCCTGCACTTCCGCCTCGGTCCGTTAGGATTTAGGCCTTTTTTCAGCACTTTTTCTCCGTTCCTCCGGGGCGACAGCGGCTCTCCACGCATTTTATAGCCGTTTTCAGACTCCTGCCGCCTCGCCTGCACTTCCGCCTCGGTCCGTTAGGATTTAGGCCTTTTTTCAGCACTTTTTCTCCGTTCCTCCGGGGCGACAGCGGCTCTCCACGCATTTTATAGCCGTTTTCAGACTCCTGCCGCCTCGCCTGCACTTCCGCCTCGGTCCGTTAGGATTTAGGCCTTTTTTCAGCACTTTTTCTCCGTTCCTCCGGGGCGACAGCGGCTCTCCACGCATTTTATAGCCGTTTTCAGACTCCTGCCGCCTCGCCTGCACTTCCGCCTCGGTCCGTTAGGATTTAGGCCTTTTTTCAGCACTTTTTCTCCGTTTCTCCGGGGCGACAGCGGCTCTCCACGCATTTTATAGCCGTTTTCAGACTCCTGCCGCCTCGCCTGCACTTCCGCCTAGGTCCGTTAGGATTTAGGCCTTTTTTCAGCACTTTTTCTCCGTTTCTCCGGGGCGACAGCGGCTCTCCACGCTTTTTATAGCGGTTTTCAGACTCCTGCCGCCTCGCCTGCACTTCCGCCTAGGTCCGTTAGGATTTAGGCCTTTTTTCAGCACTTTTTCTCCGTTCCTCCGGGGCGACAGCGGCTCTCCACGCTTTTTATAGCCGCTTTGGGGCTTTAGCCGCCTCGGCCTGCATTTCTGACTAGGCTCGTGTGGACTTTTTCAGCACTTTTTTTGTGCATTGGGTACTCTCGCCCATTGACTCCCATTCATTTGACACTTTGTCATATTTTCAGCACTTTTTTGGCGCATTGGGTACTCTCGCCCATTGACTCCCATTCATTTGACACTTTGTCATATTTTCAGCACTTTTTTGGCGCATTGGGTACTCTCGCCCATTGACTTCAATGCATTTACTGCAACTCCTGCCTGTGTCCGCCAGAGGGCGTCTGGCTTAACAGCGGCTCTCCACGCTATTTCTATCCGCTTTGAGGCTCCAGGCAGCTCGGCCTGGGTTTCTGAATTTCTCCCTTGACACTTTGTTACTTTTTCACCTTTTTTCTCATTTCATCCAGGGACACAGCGGCTCTCCACAGACTTTCCCGCGGCCCCTGGGCTCCAGGACCCTAGGCATGGGTTTCTGCCTAGCTCCCTTGACACTTTGCCATTTTTTCACCTTTTTTCTCATTTCATCCAGGGACACAGCGGCTCTCCACAGACTTTCCCGCGGCCCCTGGGCTCCAGGACCCTAGGCATGGGTTTCTGCCTAGCTCCCTTGACACTTTGCCATTTTTTCACCCTTTTTCTCATTTCATCCAGGGCAACAGCGGCTTTCCACAGACTTTGCAGCCGCCCCTGGGCTCCAGGACCCTAGGCATGGGTTTCTGCCTAGCTCCCTTGACACTTTGCCATTTTTTCACCCTTTTTCTCAATTCATCCAGGGACACAGCGGCTCTCCACACACTTTAGAACCGCCCCTGGGCTCCAGGCAGCTCGGCCTGAGTTTCTGAATTTCTCCCTTGACACTTTGCCATTTTTTCACCCTTTTTCTCAATTCATCCAGGGACACAGCGGCTCTCCACACACTTTAGAACCGCCCCTGGGCTCCAGGCAGCTCGGCCTGAGTTTCTGAATTTCTCCCTTGACACTTTGCCATTTTTTCACCCTTTTTCTCATTTCATCCAGGGACACAGCGGCACTCCACAGACTTTACAGCCGCCCCTGGGCTCCAGGCAGCTCGGCATGGGTTTCTGCCTAGCTCCCTTGACACTTTGCCATTTTTCCACCCTTTTTCTCATTTCATCCAGGGACACAGCGGCTCTCCACAGACTTTGCAGCCGCCCCTGGGCTCCAGGACCCTAGGCATGGGTTTCTGCCTAGCTCCCTTGACACTTTGCCATTTTTTCACCCTTTTTCTCAATTCATCCAGGGACACAGCGGCTCTCCACAGACTTTACAGCCGCCCCTGGGCTCCAGGACCCTAGGCATGGGTTTCTGAATTTTTCCCTTGACACTTTGCCATTTTTTCACCCTTTTTCTCATTTCATCCAGGGACACAGCGGCTCTCCACAGACTTTACAGCCGCCCCTGGGCTCCAGGCAGCTCGGCCTGAGTTTCTGAATTTCTCCCTTGACACTTTGTTACTTTTTCACCTTTTTTCTCATTTCATCCAGGGACACAGCGGCTCTCCACAGACTTTCCCGCGGCCCCTGGGCTCCAGGACCCTAGGCATGGGTTTCTGCCTAGCTCCCTTGACACTTTGCCATTTTTTCACCTTTTTTCTCATTTCATCCAGGGACACAGCGGCTCTCCACAGACTTTCCCGCGGCCCCTGGGCTCCAGGACCCTAGGCATGGGTTTCTGCCTAGCTCCCTTGACACTTTGCCATTTTTTCACCCTTTTTCTCATTTCATCCAGGGCAACAGCGGCTTTCCACAGACTTTGCAGCCGCCCCTGGGCTCCAGGACCCTAGGCATGGGTTTCTGCCTAGCTCCCTTGACACTTTGCCATTTTTTCACCCTTTTTCTCAATTCATCCAGGGACACAGCGGCTCTCCACACACTTTAGAACCGCCCCTGGGCTCCAGGCAGCTCGGCCTGAGTTTCTGAATTTCTCCCTTGACACTTTGCCATTTTTTCACCCTTTTTCTCAATTCATCCAGGGACACAGCGGCTCTCACAGACTTTAGAACCGCCCCTGGGCTCCAGGACCCTAGGCATGGGTTTCTGCCTAGCTCCCTTGACACTTTGCCATTTTTCCACCCTTTTTCTCAATTCATCCAGGGACACAGCGGCTCTCACAGACTTTAGAACCGCCCCTGGGCTCCAGGACCCTAGGCATGGGTTTCTGCCTAGCTCCCTTGACACTTTGCCATTTTTTCACCCTTTTTCTCATTTCATCCAGGGACACAGCGGCTCTCACAGACTTTAGAACCGCCCCTGGGCTCCAGGACGCAAGGCATGGCTTACTCTCGCCCATTGACTTCAATGCATTTACTGCAACTCCTGCCTGTGTCCGCCAGAGGGCGTCTGGCTTAACAGCGGCTCTCCACGCTATTTCTATCCGCTTTGAGGCTCCAGGCAGCTCGGCCTGAGTTTCTGAATTTCTCCCTTGACACTTTGCCATTTTTTCACCTTTTTTCTCATTTCATCCAGGGACACAGCGGCTCTCACAGACTTTAGAACCGCCCCTGGGCTCCAGGCAGCTCGGCCTGGGTTTCTGAATTTCTCCCTTGACACTTTGCCATTTTTTCACCTTTTTTCTCATTTCATCCAGGGACACAGCGGCTCTCCACAGACTTTGCAGCCGCCCCTGGGCTCCAGGCAGCTCGGCCTGGGTTTCTGAATTTCTCCCTTGACACTTTGCCATTTTTCCACCCTTTTTCTCATTTCATCCAGGGACACAGCGGCTCTCCACAGACTTTACAGCCGCCCCTGGGCTCCAGGACCCTAGGCATGGGTTTCTGAATTTCTCCCTTGACACTTTGCCATTTTTTCACCTTTTTCCTCATTTCATCCAGGGACACAGCGGCTCTCCACAGACTTTGCAGCCGCCCCTGGGCTCCAGGCAGCTCGGCCTGGGTTTCTGAATTTCTCCCTTGACACTTTGCCATTTTTTCACCTTTTTTCTCATTTCATCCAGGGACACAGCGGCTCTCCACAGACTTTGCAGCCGCCCCTGGGCTCCAGGCAGCTCGGCCTGGGTTTCTGAATTTCTCCCTTGACACTTTGCCATTTTTTCACCTTTTTTCTCATTTCATCCAGGGACACAGCGGCTCTCCACAGACTTTGCAGCCGCCCCCGGGCTCCAGGCAGCTCGGCCTGGGTTTCTGAATTTCTCCCTTGACACTTTGTTACTTTTTCACCTTTTTTCTCATTTCATCCAGGGACACAGCGGCTCTCCACAGACTTTCCCGCGGCCCCTGGGCTCCAGGCAGCTCGGCCTGGGTTTCTGAATTTCTCCCTTGACACTTTGCCATTTTTCCACCCTTTTTCTCATTTCATCCAGGGACACAGCGGCTCTCACAGGCTTTAGAACCGCCCCTGGGCTCCAGGCAGCTCGGCATGGGTTTCTGCCTAGCTCCCTTGACACTTTGCCATTTTTTCACCTTTTTTCTCATTTCATCCAGGGACACAGCGGCTCTCCACAGACTTTGCAGCCGCCCCTGGGCTCCAGGCAGCTCGGCCTGGGTTTCTGAATTTCTCCCTTGACACTTTGCCATTTTTTCACCTTTTTTCTCATTTCATCCAGGGCAACAGCGGCTCTCCACAGACTTTCCCGCGGCCCCTGGGCTCCAGGACCCTAGGCATGGGTTTCTGCCTAGCTCCCTTGACACTTTGCCATTTTTCCACCCTTTTTCTCATTTCATCCAGGGACACAGCGGCTCTCCACAGACTTTACAGCCGCCCCTGGGCTCCAGGACCCTAGGCATGGGTTTCTGAATTTTTCCCTTGACACTTTGCCATTTTTTCACCTTTTTTCTCATTTCATCCAGGGACACAGCGGCTCTCCACAGACTTTCCCGCGGCCCCTGGGCTCCAGGACCCTAGGCATGGGTTTCTGCCTAGCTCCCTTGACACTTTGCCATTTTTTCACCTTTTTTCTCATTTCATCCAGGGACACAGCGGCTCTCCACAGACTTTGCAGCCGCCCCCGGGCTCCAGGCAGCTCGGCCTGGGTTTCTGAATTTCTCCCTTGACACTTTGCCATTTTTTCACCTTTTTTCTCATTTCATCCAGGGCAACAGCGGCTCTCACAGACTTTAGAACCGCCCCTGGGCTCCAGGACCCTAGGCATGGGTTTCTGCCTAGCTCCCTTGACACTTTGCCATTTTTTCACCTTTTTTCTCATTTCATCCAGGGCAACAGCGGCTCTCACAGGCTTTAGAACCGCCCCTGGGCTCCAGGACCCTAGGCATGGGTTTCTGCCTAGCTCCCTTGACACTTTGCCATTTTTTCACCTTTTTTCTCATTTCATCCAGGGCAACAGCGGCTCTCACAGACTTTAGAACCGCCCCTGGGCTCCAGGCAGCTCGGCCTGAGTTTCTGAATTTCTCCCTTGACACTTTGCCATTTTTTCACCCTTTTTCTCATTTCATCCAGGGACACAGCGGCTCTCACAGACTTTAGAACCGCCCCTGGGCTCCAGGACCCTAGGCATGGGTTTCTGCCTAGCTCCCTTGACACTTTGCCATTTTTTCACCTTTTTTCTCATTTCATCCAGGGACACAGCGGCTCTCCACAGACTTTCCCGCGGCCCCTGGGCTCCAGGACCCTAGGCATGGGTTTCTGCCTAGCTCCCTTGACACTTTGCCATTTTTCCACCCTTTTTCTCATTTCATCCAGGGACACAGCGGCTCTCACAGACTTTAGAACCGCCCCTGGGCTCCAGGCAGCTCGGCCTGAGTTTCTGAATTTCTCCCTTGACACTTTGCCATTTTTTCACCCTTTTTCTCATTTCATCCAGGGACACAGCGGCTCTCCACAGACTTTGCAGCCGCCCCTGGGCTCCAGGCAGCTCGGCCTGGGTTTCTGAATTTCTCCCTTGACACTTTGTTACTTTTTCACCTTTTTTCTCATTTCATCCAGGGACACAGCGGCTCTCCACAGACTTTCCCGCGGCCCCTGGGCTCCAGGACCCTAGGCATGGGTTTCTGCCTAGCTCCCTTGACACTTTGCCATTTTTTCACCTTTTTTCTCATTTCATCCAGGGACACAGCGGCTCTCCACAGACTTTCCCGCGGCCCCTGGGCTCCAGGACCCTAGGCATGGGTTTCTGCCTAGCTCCCTTGACACTTTGCCATTTTTTCACCCTTTTTCTCATTTCATCCAGGGGCACAGCGGCTCTCCACAGACTTTCCCGCGGCCCCTGGGCTCCAGGACCCTAGGCATGGGTTTCTGCCTAGCTCCCTTGACACTTTGCCATTTTTTCACCTTTTTTCTCATTTCATCCAGGGACACAGCGGCTCTCCACAGACTTTCCCGCGGCCCCTGGGCTCCAGGACCCTAGGCATGGGTTTCTGCCTAGCTCCCTTGACACTTTGCCATTTTTTCACCCTTTTTCTCATTTCATCCAGGGCAACAGCGGCTTTCCACAGACTTTGCAGCCGCCCCTGGGCTCCAGGACCCTAGGCATGGGTTTCTGCCTAGCTCCCTTGACACTTTGCCATTTTTTCACCCTTTTTCTCAATTCATCCAGGGACACAGCGGCTCTCCACACACTTTAGAACCGCCCCTGGGCTCCAGGCAGCTCGGCCTGAGTTTCTGAATTTCTCCCTTGACACTTTGCCATTTTTTCACCCTTTTTCTCAATTCATCCAGGGACACAGCGGCTCTCCACACACT
>NW_026559804.1:0-5000 GCF_027744805.1 Dunckerocampus dactyliophorus | reverse complement strand
CGCTCCTCGGACAGCTCCATCGGCGCAGCATGGCGCTCGCGGTCGTCATTACCCGCTGGCGAGGCGCGGCCAGGGCCGCCAGGCGTCGCCTATCGCGTGCGCAAACTCCCAGCAAGCACCAACGTGCTCCTTTGGATGTTGTCATCCGGAGGTGATAGCGCGGCCCGGGCCGCCTGACGCGGCCCATCGCGGGCGCTCCTCGTCGGACACCTGCGTCACACAGCCTGGGTGCCAGCTGTGGAGTGACACTTAGAGAAAAAGAAGCACAAGTCACTCATATCAAAGTTCCCGTTCCCTTTTGTTTGTGTCACGCTTGGAAATGCTTGAGAGGTGACACTTTGTCAAAATTGCAGCTGGTGTCTCATCATCATCATCACCGCTGCTCATCAGCCTTCCTTGGATGCCTGCCATGCACGCGGCCCAACGGGGCACTCAGATGGGGTGGGCAGCCCGGACCGCCTTGCGCGGCCCAACACGGGCGCCCAGGGGGACGCGGAAACCCGTTTTAGAAAATAACCTCCAGGGGTTTTCCAAGAGCGGCACAGCCCCAGCTCACGTCCGTGTTTCAGTGCGTCAAAAGCGGATTCAAAAGTGTGCTTTTCTCGGTACTTCCCCTGGAGGTCAGTGTTTCTAAAAACTGGGTTTCCGAAATCGTGCTGGAGGTGTTTTGGTCAACCAGGAAAAATGGCATTTACGGGAGAGGGTAAAGTATACCCCCCCCCCCCCTCTCGGCTGATTTACCCTCTCCCGTAAACGCGTTTTTTCCTGGTCGACCAAAACACTCATTGACTCCCATTCATTTGACACTTTGTCATTTTTTCAGCACTTTTTTCGCGCATTGGGTACTCCGCCCATTGACTCCCATTCATTTGACACTTTGTCGTTTTTCCAGACCTTTTTTCACGCATTGGGTACTCCGCCCATTCACTCCCATTCATTTGACACTTTGTCGTTTTTTCAGCACTTTTTTCGCGCATTGGGTACTCCGCCCCATTCACTCCCATTCATTTCACACTTAGAAAAATCATCCGAGCGGCTCTCCACGCATTTTATAGCCGCTTTGGGGCTCCAGCCGCCTCGGCCTTCATTTCTGACTAGGCTCGTGTGGACTTTGTCGTTTTTTCAGCACTTTTTTCGCGCATTGGGTACTCCGCCCCATTCACTCCCATTCATTTCACACTTTGAAAAATCATCCGAGCGGCTCTCCACGCGTTTTATAGCCGCTTTGGGGCTCCAGCCGCCTCGGACTGCATTTCTGACTAGGCTCGTGTGGACTTTGTCGTTTTTTCAGCACTTTTTTTACACATTGGGTACTCTGCCCCATTCACTCCCATTCATTTGACACTTTGAAAAATCATCCGAGCGGCTCTCCACGCGTTTTATAGCCGCTTTGGGGCTCCAGCCGCCTCGGACTGCATTTCTGACTAGGCTCGTGTGGACTTTGTCGTTTTTTCAGCACTTTTTTTACACATTGGGTACTCTGCCCCATTCACTCCCATTCATTTGACACTTTGAAAAATCATCCGAGCGGCTCTCCACGCGTTTTATAGCCGCTTTGGGGCTCCAGCCGCCTCGGACTGCATTTCTGACTAGGCTCGTGTGGACTTTGTCGTTTTTTCAGCACTTTTTTTACACATTGGGTACTCTGCCCCATTCACTCCCATTCATTTGACACTTTGAAAAATCATCCGAGCGGCTCTCCACGCGTTTTATAGCCGCTTTCAGACTCCTGCCGCCTCGCCTGCACTTCCGCCTCGGTCCGTTAGGATTTAGGCCTTTTTTCAGCACTTTTTCTCCGTTCCTCCGGGGCGACAGCGGCTCTCCACGCATTTTATAGCCGTTTTCAGACTCCTGCCGCCTCGCCTGCACTTCCGCCTCGGTCCGTTAGGATTTAGGCCTTTTTTCAGCACTTTTTCTCCGTTCCTCCGGGGCGACAGCGGCTCTCCACGCATTTTATAGCCGTTTTCAGACTCCTGCCGCCTCGCCTGCACTTCCGCCTCGGTCCGTTAGGATTTAGGCCTTTTTTCAGCACTTTTTCTCCGTTCCTCCGGGGCGACAGCGGCTCTCCACGCATTTTATAGCCGTTTTCAGACTCCTGCCGCCTCGCCTGCACTTCCGCCTCGGTCCGTTAGGATTTAGGCCTTTTTTCAGCACTTTTTCTCCGTTCCTCCGGGGCGACAGCGGCTCTCCACGCATTTTATAGCCGTTTTCAGACTCCTGCCGCCTCGCCTGCACTTCCGCCTCGGTCCGTTAGGATTTAGGCCTTTTTTCAGCACTTTTTCTCCGTTTCTCCGGGGCGACAGCGGCTCTCCACGCATTTTATAGCCGTTTTCAGACTCCTGCCGCCTCGCCTGCACTTCCGCCTAGGTCCGTTAGGATTTAGGCCTTTTTTCAGCACTTTTTCTCCGTTTCTCCGGGGCGACAGCGGCTCTCCACGCTTTTTATAGCGGTTTTCAGACTCCTGCCGCCTCGCCTGCACTTCCGCCTAGGTCCGTTAGGATTTAGGCCTTTTTTCAGCACTTTTTCTCCGTTCCTCCGGGGCGACAGCGGCTCTCCACGCTTTTTATAGCCGCTTTGGGGCTTTAGCCGCCTCGGCCTGCATTTCTGACTAGGCTCGTGTGGACTTTTTCAGCACTTTTTTTGTGCATTGGGTACTCTCGCCCATTGACTCCATTCATTTGACACTTTGTCATATTTTCAGCACTTTTTTGGCGCATTGGGTACTCTCGCCCATTGACTCCCATTCATTTGACACTTTGTCATATTTTCAGCACTTTTTGGCGCATTGGGTACTCTCGCCCATTGACTTCAATGCATTTACTGCAACTCCTGCCTGTGTCCGCCAGAGGGCGTCTGGCTTAACAGCGGCTCTCCACGCTATTTCTATCCGCTTTGAGGCTCCAGGCAGCTCGGCCTGGGTTTCTGAATTTCTCCCTTGACACTTTGTTACTTTTTCACCCTTTTTCTCATTTCATCCAGGGACACAGCGGCTCTCACAGACTTTAGAACCGCCCCTGGGCTCCAGGACCCTAGGCATGGGTTTCTGCCTAGCTCCCTTGACACTTGCCATTTTTCCACCCTTTTTCTCATTTCATCCAGGGACACAGCGGCTCTCCACAGACTTTGCAGGCGCCCCCGGGCTCCAGGAAGCTCGGCCTGGGTTTCTGAATTTCTCCCTTGACACTTTGCCATTTTTTCACCTTTTTTCTCATTTCATCCAGGGACACAGCGGCTCTCCACAGACTTTGCAGCCGCCCCGGGCTCCAGGCAGCTCGGCCTGGTTTCTGAATTTCTCCCTTGACACTTTGCCATTTTTTCACCTTTTTTCTCATTTCATCCAGGGACACAGCGGCTCTCACAGACTTTGCAGCCGCCCTGGGCTCCAGCCAGCTCGGCCTGAGTTCTGAATTTCTCCCTTGACACTTTGCCATTTTTTCACCCTTTTTCTCATTTCATCCAGGGACACAGCGGCTCTCCACAGACTTTCCCGCGGCCCCTGGGCTCCAGGACCCTAGGCATGGGTTTCTGCCTAGCTCCCTTGACACTTTGCCATTTTTTCACCTTTTTTCTCATTTCATCCAGGGACACAGCGGCTCTCCACAGACTTTGCAGCCGCCCCCGGGCTCCAGGCAGCTCGGCCTGGGTTTCTGAATTTCTCCCTTGACACTTTGCCATTTTTTCACCTTTTTTCTCATTTCATCCAGGGACACAGCGGCTCTCCACAGACTTTGCAGCCGCCCCTGGGCTCCAGCCAGCTCGGCCTGAGTTTCTGAATTTCTCCCTTGACACTTTGCCATTTTTTCACCCTTTTTCTCATTTCATCCAGGGACACAGCGGCTCTCCACAGACTTTCCCGCGGCCCCTGGGCTCCAGGACCCTAGGCATGGGTTTCTGCCTAGCTCCCTTGACACTTTGCCATTTTTTCACCCTTTTTCTCATTTCATCCAGGGACACAGCGGCTCTCCACAGACTTTGCAGCCGCCCCTGGGCTCCAGGACCCTAGGCATGGGTTTCTGCCTAGCTCCCTTGACACTTTGCCATTTTTTCACCCTTTTTCTCATTTCATCCAGGGACACAGCGGCTCTCCACAGACTTTACAGCCGCCCCTGGGCTCCAGGACCCTAGGCACGGGTTTCTGAATTTTTCCCTTGACACTTTGCCATTTTTTCACCCTTTTTCTCATTTCATCCAGGGACACAGCGGCTCTCCACAGACTTTCCCGCGGCCCCTGGGCTCCAGGCAGCTCGGCCTGAGTTTCTGAATTTCTCCCTTGACACTTTGCCATTTTTTCACCTTTTTTCTCATTTCATCCAGGGACACAGCGGCTCTCCACAGACTTTGCAGCCGCCCCTGGGCTCCAGCCAGCTCGGCCTGAGTTTCTGAATTTCTCCCTTGACACTTTGCCATTTTTTCACCCTTTTTCTCATTTCATCCAGGGACACAGCGGCTCTCACAGACTTTAGAACCGCCCCTGGGCTCCAGGACCCTAGGCATGGGTTTCTGCCTAGCTCCCTTGACACTTTGCCATTTTTTCACCTTTTTCTCATTTCATCCAGGGACACAGCGGCTCTCCACAGACTTTGCAGCCGCCCCCGGGCTCCAGGCAGCTCGGCCTGGGTTTCTGAATTTCTCCCTTGACACTTTGCCATTTTTTCACCTTTTTTCTCATTTCATCCAGGGACACAGCGGCTCTCCACAGACTTTGCAGCCGCCCCTGGGCTCCAGCCAGCTCGGCCTGAGTTTCTGAATTTCTCCCTTGACACTTTGCCATTTTTTCACCCTTTTTCTCATTTCATCCAGGGACACAGCGGCTCTCCACAGACTTTCCCGCGGCCCCTGGGCTCCAGGACCCTAGGCATGGGTTTCTGCCTAGCTCCCTTGACACTTTGCCATTTTTTCACCCTTTTTCTCATTTCATCCAGGGACACAGCGGCTCTCCACAGACTTTGCAGCCGCCCCTGGGCTCCAGGACCCTAGGCATGGGTTTCTGCCTAGCTCCC
>NW_026559803.1:20000-22500 GCF_027744805.1 Dunckerocampus dactyliophorus | reverse complement strand
TGGGTACTCCGCCCATTGACTCCCATTCATTTGACACTTTGTCGTTTTTCCAGACCTTTTTTCACGCATTGGGTACTCCGCCCATTCACTCCCATTCATTTGACACTTTGTCGTTTTTTCAGCACTTTTTTCGCGCATTGGGTACTCCGCCCCATTCACTCCCATTCATTTCACACTTAGAAAAATCATCCGAGCGGCTCTCCACGCATTTTATAGCCGCTTTGGGGCTCCAGCCGCCTCGGCCTTCATTTCTGACTAGGCTCGTGTGGACTTTGTCGTTTTTTCAGCACTTTTTTCGCGCATTGGGTACTCCGCCCCATTCACTCCCATTCATTTCACACTTTGAAAAATCATCCGAGCGGCTCTCCACGCGTTTTATAGCCGCTTTGGGGCTCCAGCCGCCTCGGACTGCATTTCTGACTAGGCTCGTGTGGACTTTGTCGTTTTTTCAGCACTTTTTTTACACATTGGGTACTCTGCCCCATTCACTCCCATTCATTTGACACTTTGAAAAATCATCCGAGCGGCTCTCCACGCGTTTTATAGCCGCTTTGGGGCTCCAGCCGCCTCGGACTGCATTTCTGACTAGGCTCGTGTGGACTTTGTCGTTTTTTCAGCACTTTTTTTACACATTGGGTACTCTGCCCCATTCACTCCCATTCATTTGACACTTTGAAAAATCATCCGAGCGGCTCTCCACGCGTTTTATAGCCGCTTTCAGACTCCTGCCGCCTCGCCTGCACTTCCGCCTCGGTCCGTTAGGATTTAGGCCTTTTTTCAGCACTTTTTCTCCGTTCCTCCGGGGCGACAGCGGCTCTCCACGCATTTTATAGCCGTTTTCAGACTCCTGCCGCCTCGCCTGCACTTCCGCCTCGGTCCGTTAGGATTTAGGCCTTTTTTCAGCACTTTTTCTCCGTTCCTCCGGGGCGACAGCGGCTCTCCACGCATTTTATAGCCGTTTTCAGACTCCTGCCGCCTCGCCTGCACTTCCGCCTCGGTCCGTTAGGATTTAGGCCTTTTTTCAGCACTTTTTCTCCGTTCCTCCGGGGCGACAGCGGCTCTCCACGCATTTTATAGCCGTTTTCAGACTCCTGCCGCCTCGCCTGCACTTCCGCCTCGGTCCGTTAGGATTTAGGCCTTTTTTCAGCACTTTTTCTCCGTTTCTCCGGGGCGACAGCGGCTCTCCACGCATTTTATAGCCGTTTTCAGACTCCTGCCGCCTCGCCTGCACTTCCGCCTAGGTCCGTTAGGATTTAGGCCTTTTTTCAGCACTTTTTCTCCGTTTCTCCGGGGCGACAGCGGCTCTCCACGCTTTTTATAGCGGTTTTCAGACTCCTGCCGCCTCGCCTGCACTTCCGCCTAGGTCCGTTAGGATTTAGGCCTTTTTTCAGCACTTTTTCTCCGTTCCTCCGGGGCGACAGCGGCTCTCCACGCTTTTTATAGCCGCTTTGGGGCTTTAGCCGCCTCGGCCTGCATTTCTGACTAGGCTCGTGTGGACTTTTTCAGCACTTTTTTTGTGCATTGGGTACTCTCGCCCATTGACTCCCATTCATTTGACACTTTGTCATATTTTCAGCACTTTTTTGGCGCATTGGGTACTCTCGCCCATTGACTCCCATTCATTTGACACTTTGTCATATTTTCAGCACTTTTTTGGCGCATTGGGTACTCTCGCCCATTGACTTCAATGCATTTACTGCAACTCCTGCCTGTGTCCGCCAGAGGGCGTCTGGCTTAACAGCGGCTCTCCACGCTATTTCTATCCGCTTTGAGGCTCCAGGCAGCTCGGCCTGGGTTTCTGAATTTCTCCCTTGACACTTTGTTACTTTTTCACCTTTTTTCTCATTTCATCCAGGGACACAGCGGCTCTCCACAGACTTTCCCGCGGCCCCTGGGCTCCAGGACCCTAGGCATGGGTTTCTGCCTAGCTCCCTTGACACTTTGCCATTTTTTCACCTTTTTTCTCATTTCATCCAGGGACACAGCGGCTCTCCACAGACTTTCCCGCGGCCCCTGGGCTCCAGGACCCTAGGCATGGGTTTCTGCCTAGCTCCCTTGACACTTTGCCATTTTTTCACCCTTTTTCTCATTTCATCCAGGGGCACAGCGGCTCTCCACAGACTTTCCCGCGGCCCCTGGGCTCCAGGACCCTAGGCATGGGTTTCTGCCTAGCTCCCTTGACACTTTGCCATTTTTTCACCTTTTTTCTCATTTCATCCAGGGACACAGCGGCTCTCCACAGACTTTCCCGCGGCCCCTGGGCTCCAGGACCCTAGGCATGGGTTTCTGCCTAGCTCCCTTGACACTTTGCCATTTTTTCACCCTTTTTCTCATTTCATCCAGGGCAACAGCGGCTTTCCACAGACTTTGCAGCCGCCCCTGGGCTCCAGGACCCTAGGCATGGGTTTCTGCCTAGCTCCCTTGACACTTTGCCATTTTTTCACCTTTTTTCTCATTTCATCCAGGGACACAGCGGCTCTCCACAGACTTTCCCGCGGCC
>NW_026559803.1:0-7500 GCF_027744805.1 Dunckerocampus dactyliophorus | reverse complement strand
CGCCGTCGCTGCTTCCCACGCACCTTGGAACCGCCCAGGCGGGCACCTGTCCCGAGAGATGGCGGCGATGCGGGGGCCGAACCGGCGCGGCGCCGATGGAGGACAACTGGGTCAGACGGGTCGTCTCGATCTCGCTACCGATAGGTCGGGCAGAGTGCGACACGCGTGTGACGAGGGGACGGCGAACCGCTGCCTCGGCAATCATCGGCTTCACGGGTGCCATGTGCACTTGCCCATTGAGGCCAACCCGCAGGCTGGAGGAGCCGTCCGCCCGAACACCGGCACCACGGCCGGCCGGCGGGGGCCCTCCAAAGGCGGGTCTGGTTTACCGCTAGGTCAGTGGGGGCTCAGGGGGTTGGGGTGCGTGCGAGCGCGGCCGGGTGGGGGGCAATGGCCCCCCGGGTGGCCGCGCCGGAGGTGTCACTCGCCTCCAGTGAGCACTCGGCTCCTCTCTGTCGGACACCCGGAGGTGAAGCGCGGGCCCTGCTACCGCGCCGGAGGTCCCACTGGCCTCCAATGAGCACACTCGGCTCCTCTTTGTCGGACACCCGGAGGTGAGGCGCGGGCCCCTCTTACCCGCGCCGGAGCCTCAGCTTGCCTTCCAGTGAGCTGGGCTCCTTTTTTATTTTCTTTGGAGTGGGCCACCCGGAGGTGGAGAGCGACCCGCAGACGAAGCACGGCCAGGGGCCGCCGGATGCCGCCCATGGCGGGCGCTCCCACTCCTCTGACACCTGCGAAGCAGCAAAGTGCTCCTTTTCGATTCCTTCCGCCACCCGGAGGTGGAGCGCGGACCCAGCCACCGCGCCGGAGCGAGCAGCAGCCTCGCTCCGAGTGTGCGCCCGCAGACGAAGCACGGCCAGAGGCCGCCGGATGCCGCCCATGGCGGGCGCACACACTTTTCTGACACCTACGAAGCACCCAAGTGCTGCTTTTTGGGATTCGCCACCCGGAGGTGGAGCGCGGACAAAGCCACCGCGCCTAGTGTGCACCCGCAGACGAAGCACGGCCAGAGGCCGCCGGATGCCGCCCATGGCGAGCGCACACACTTTGCGGACACCTCGGATTGGCCACCCGGAGGTGGAGAGCGACCCGCAGACGAAGCACGGCCAGGGGCCGCCGGATGCCGCCCATGGCGGGCGCTCTCGCTCCTCGGACAGCTCCATCGGCGCAGCATGGCGCTCGCGGTCGTCATTACCCGCTGGCGAGGCGCGGCCAGGGCCGCCAGGCGTCGCCTATCGCGTGCGCAAACTCCCAGCAAGCACCAACGTGCTCCTTTGGATGTTGTCATCCGGAGGTGATAGCGCGGCCCGGGCCGCCTGACGCGGCCCATCGCGGGCGCTCCTCGTCGGACACCTGCGTCACACAGCCTGGGTGCCAGCTGTGGAGTGACACTTGGAGAAAAAGAAGCACAAGTCACTCATATAAAAGTTCCCGTTCCCTTTTGTTTGTGTCACGCTTGGAAATGCTTGAGAGGTGACACTTTGTCAAATTTGCAGCTGGTGTCTCATCATCATCATCACCGCTGCTCATCAGCCTTCCTTGGATGCCTGCCATGCACGCGGCCCAACGGGGCACTCAGATGGGGTGGGCAGCCCGGACCGCCTTGCGCGGCCCAACACGGGCGCCCGGGGGACGCGGAAACCCGTTTTAGAAAATAACCTCCAGGGGTTTTCCAAGAGCGGCACAGCCCCAGCTCACGTCCGTGTTTCAGTGCGTCAAAAGCGGATTCAAAAGTGTGCTTTTCTCGGTACTTCCCCTGGAGGTCAGTGTTTCTAAAAACTGGGTTTCCGAAATCGTGCTGGAGGTGTTTTGGTCAACCAGGAAAAATGGCATTTACGGGAGAGGGTAAAGTATACCCCCCCCCCCCCTCTCGGCTGATTTACCCTCTCCCGTAAACGCGTTTTTTCCTGGTCGACCAAAACACTCATTGACTCCCATTCATTTGACACTTTGTCATTTTTTCAGCACTTTTTTCGCGCATTGGGTACTCCGCCCATTGACTCCCATTCATTTGACACTTTGTCGTTTTTCCAGACCTTTTTTCACGCATTGGGTACTCCGCCCATTCACTCCCATTCATTTGACACTTTGTCGTTTTTTCAGCACTTTTTTCGCGCATTGGGTACTCCGCCCCATTCACTCCCATTCATTTCACACTTAGAAAAATCATCCGAGCGGCTCTCCACGCATTTTATAGCCGCTTTGGGGCTCCAGCCGCCTCGGCCTTCATTTCTGACTAGGCTCGTGTGGACTTTGTCGTTTTTTCAGCACTTTTTTCGCGCATTGGGTACTCCGCCCCATTCACTCCCATTCATTTCACACTTTGAAAAATCATCCGAGCGGCTCTCCACGCGTTTTATAGCCGCTTTGGGGCTCCAGCCGCCTCGGACTGCATTTCTGACTAGGCTCGTGTGGACTTTGTCGTTTTTTCAGCACTTTTTTTACACATTGGGTACTCTGCCCCATTCACTCCCATTCATTTGACACTTTGAAAAATCATCCGAGCGGCTCTCCACGCGTTTTATAGCCGCTTTGGGGCTCCAGCCGCCTCGGACTGCATTTCTGACTAGGCTCGTGTGGACTTTGTCGTTTTTTCAGCACTTTTTTTACACATTGGGTACTCTGCCCCATTCACTCCCATTCATTTGACACTTTGAAAAATCATCCGAGCGGCTCTCCACGCGTTTTATAGCCGCTTTCAGACTCCTGCCGCCTCGCCTGCACTTCCGCCTCGGTCCGTTAGGATTTAGGCCTTTTTTCAGCACTTTTTCTCCGTTCCTCCGGGGCGACAGCGGCTCTCCACGCATTTTATAGCCGTTTTCAGACTCCTGCCGCCTCGCCTGCACTTCCGCCTCGGTCCGTTAGGATTTAGGCCTTTTTTCAGCACTTTTTCTCCGTTCCTCCGGGGCGACAGCGGCTCTCCACGCATTTTATAGCCGTTTTCAGACTCCTGCCGCCTCGCCTGCACTTCCGCCTCGGTCCGTTAGGATTTAGGCCTTTTTTCAGCACTTTTTCTCCGTTCCTCCGGGGCGACAGCGGCTCTCCACGCATTTTATAGCCGTTTTCAGACTCCTGCCGCCTCGCCTGCACTTCCGCCTCGGTCCGTTAGGATTTAGGCCTTTTTTCAGCACTTTTTCTCCGTTTCTCCGGGGCGACAGCGGCTCTCCACGCATTTTATAGCCGTTTTCAGACTCCTGCCGCCTCGCCTGCACTTCCGCCTAGGTCCGTTAGGATTTAGGCCTTTTTTCAGCACTTTTTCTCCGTTTCTCCGGGGCGACAGCGGCTCTCCACGCTTTTTATAGCGGTTTTCAGACTCCTGCCGCCTCGCCTGCACTTCCGCCTAGGTCCGTTAGGATTTAGGCCTTTTTTCAGCACTTTTTCTCCGTTCCTCCGGGGCGACAGCGGCTCTCCACGCTTTTTATAGCCGCTTTGGGGCTTTAGCCGCCTCGGCCTGCATTTCTGACTAGGCTCGTGTGGACTTTTTCAGCACTTTTTTTGTGCATTGGGTACTCTCGCCCATTGACTCCCATTCATTTGACACTTTGTCATATTTTCAGCACTTTTTTGGCGCATTGGGTACTCTCGCCCATTGACTCCCATTCATTTGACACTTTGTCATATTTTCAGCACTTTTTTGGCGCATTGGGTACTCTCGCCCATTGACTTCAATGCATTTACTGCAACTCCTGCCTGTGTCCGCCAGAGGGCGTCTGGCTTAACAGCGGCTCTCCACGCTATTTCTATCCGCTTTGAGGCTCCAGGCAGCTCGGCCTGGGTTTCTGAATTTCTCCCTTGACACTTTGTTACTTTTTCACCTTTTTTCTCATTTCATCCAGGGACACAGCGGCTCTCCACAGACTTTCCCGCGGCCCCTGGGCTCCAGGACCCTAGGCATGGGTTTCTGCCTAGCTCCCTTGACACTTTGCCATTTTTTCACCTTTTTTCTCATTTCATCCAGGGACACAGCGGCTCTCCACAGACTTTCCCGCGGCCCCTGGGCTCCAGGACCCTAGGCATGGGTTTCTGCCTAGCTCCCTTGACACTTTGCCATTTTTTCACCCTTTTTCTCATTTCATCCAGGGGCACAGCGGCTCTCCACAGACTTTCCCGCGGCCCCTGGGCTCCAGGACCCTAGGCATGGGTTTCTGCCTAGCTCCCTTGACACTTTGCCATTTTTTCACCCTTTTTCTCAATTCATCCAGGGACACAGCGGCTCTCCACACACTTTAGAACCGCCCCTGGGCTCCAGGCAGCTCGGCCTGAGTTTCTGAATTTCTCCCTTGACACCCATTTTTTCACCCTTTTTCTCAATTCATCCAGGGACACAGCGGCTCTCCACACACTTTAGAACCGCCCTGGGCTCCAGGCAGCTCGGCCTGAGTTTCTGATTTCTCCCTTGACACTTTGCCATTTTTTCACCCTTTTTCTCATTTCATCCAGGGACACAGCGGCACTCCACAGACTTTACAGCCGCCCCTGGGCTCCAGGCAGCTCGGCATGGGTTTCTGCCTAGCTCCCTTGACACTTTGCCATTTTTCCACCCTTTTTCTCATTTCATCCAGGGACACAGCGGCACTCCACAGACCTTTGCAGCCGCCCCTGGGCTCCAGGCAGCTCGGCCTGAGTTTCTGAATTTCTCCTTGACACTTTGCCATTTTTCACCTTTTTCTCATTTCATCCAGGGACACAGCGGCTCTCCACAGACTTTGCAGCCGCCCCTGGGCTCCAGCCAGCTCGGCCTGAGTTTCTGAATTTCTCCCTTGACACTTTGCCATTTTTCACCTTTTTTCTCATTTCATCCAGGGACACAGCGGCTCTCCACAGACTTTGCAGCCGCCCCTGGCTCCAGCCAGCTCGGCCTGAGTTTCTGAATTTCTCCCTTGACACTTTGCCATTTTTTCACCTTTTTTCTCATTTCATCAGGGACACAGCGGCTCTCACAGGCTTTAGAACCGCCCCTGGGCTCCAGGACCCTAGGCATGGGTTTCTGAATTTCTCCCTTGACACTTTGCCATTTTTTCACCCTTTTCTCATTTCATCAGGGACACAGCGGCTCTCCACAGACTTTCCCGCGGCCCCTGGCTCCAGGACCCTAGGCATGGGTTTCTGAATTTCTCCCTTGACACTTTGCCATTTTTTCACCCTTTTTCTCATTTCATCCAGGGACACAGCGGCACTCCACAGACTTTACAGCCGCCCCTGGGCTCCAGGCAGCTCGGCCTGAGTTTCTGAATTTCTCCCTTGACACTTTGCCATTTTTTCACCCTTTTTCTCAATTCATCCAGGGACACAGCGGCTCTCCACAGACTTTCCCGCGGCCCCTGGGCTCCAGGACCCTAGGCATGGGTTTCTGCCTAGCTCCCTTGACACTTTGCCATTTTTTCACCTTTTTTCTCATTTCATCCAGGGACACAGCGGCTCTCCACAGACTTTCCCGCGGCCCCTTGGCTCCAGGACCCTAGGCATGGGTTTCTGAATTTCTCCCTTGACACTTTGCCATTTTTTCACCTTTTTTCTCATTTCATCCAGGGACACAGCGGCTCTCCACAGACTTTGCAGCCGCCCCTGGGCTCCAGCCAGCTCGGCCTGAGTTTCTGAATTTCTCCCTTGACACTTTGCCATTTTTTCACCTTTTTTCTCATTTCATCCAGGGACACAGCGGCTCTCCACAGACTTTGCAGCCGCCCCTGGGCTCAGCCAGCTCGGCCTGAGTTTCTGAATTTCTCCCTTGACACTTTGCATTTTTTCACCTTTTTTCTCATTTCATCCAGGACACAGCGGCTCTCACAGGCTTTAGAACCGCCCCTGGGCTCCAGGACCCTAGGCATGGGTTTCTGAATTTCTCCCTTGACACTTTGCCATTTTTTCACCCTTTTTCTCATTTCATCCAGGGACACAGCGGCTCTCCACAGACTTTCCGCGGCCCCTGGGCTCCAGGACCCTAGGCATGGGTTTCTGAATTTCTCCCTTGACACTTTGCCATTTTTTCACCCTTTTCTCATTTCATCCAGGGACACAGCGGCACTCCACAGACTTTACAGCCGCCCCTGGGCTCCAGGACCCTAGGCATGGGTTTCTGCCTAGCTCCTTGACACTTTGCCATTTTTTCACCTTTTTTCTCATTTCATCCAGGGACACAGCGGCTCTCCACAGACTTTCCCGCGGCCCCTGGGCTCCAGGACCCTAGGCATGGGTTTCTGCCTAGCTCCCTTGACACTTTGCCATTTTTTCACCTTTTTTCTCATTTCATCCAGGGACACAGCGGCTCTCACAGACTTTCCGCGGCCCCTTGGCTCCAGGACCCTAGGCATGGGTTTCTGAATTTCTCCCTTGACACTTTGCCATTTTTTCACCTTTTTCTCATTTCATCCAGGGCAACAGCGGCTCTCCACAGACTTTCCCGCGGCCCCTGGGCTCCAGGATACCCTAGGCATGGGTTTCTGCCTAGCTCCCTTGACACTTTGCCATTTTTTCACCCTTTTTCTCATTTCATCCAGGGACACAGCGGCTCTCACAGACTTTAGAACCGCCCCTGGGCTCCAGGACGCAAGGCATGGCTTACTCTCGCCCATTGACTTCAATGCATTTACTGCAACTCCTGCCTGTGTCCGCCAGAGGGCGTCTGGCTTAACAGCGGCTCTCCACGCTATTTCTATCCGCTTTGAGGCTCCAGGCAGCTCGGCCTGAGTTTCTGAATTTCTCCCTTGACACTTTGCCATTTTTTCACCTTTTTCTGCATTTCATCCAGGGACACAGCGGCTCTCCACAGACTTTGCAGCCGCCCCTGGGCTCCAGGACCCTAGGCATGGGTTTCTGAATTTTTCCTTGACACTTTGCCATTTTTTCACCCTTTTTCTCATTTCATCCAGGGACACAGCGGCTCTCCACAGACTTTACAGCCGCCCCTGGGCTCCAGGCAGCTCGGCCTGAGTTTCTGAATTTCTCCCTTGACACTTTGCCATTTTTTCACCCTTTTTCTCATTTCATCCAGGGACACAGCGGCACTCCACAGACTTTACAGCCGCCCTGGGCTCCAGGCAGCTCGGCATGGGTTTCTGCCTAGCTCCCTTGACACTTTGCCATTTTTCCACCCTTTTTCTCATTTCATCCAGGGACACAGCGGCTCTCCACAGACTTTGCAGCCGCCCCTGGGCTCCAGACCCTAGGCATGGGTTTCTGCCTAGCTCCCTTGACACTTTGCCATTTTTTCACCCTTTTTCTCAATTCATCCAGGGACACAGCGGCTCTCCACAGACTTTACAGCCGCCCCTGGGCTCCAGGACCCTAGGCATGGGTTTCTGAATTTTTCCCTTGACACTTTGCCATTTTTTCACCCTTTTTCTCATTTCATCCAGGGACACAGCGGCTCTCCACAGACTTTACAGCCGCCCCTGGGCTCCAGGCAGCTCGGCCTGAGTTTCTGAATTTCTCCCTTGACACTTTGCCATTTTTTCACCCTTTTTCTCAATTCATCCAGGGACACAGCGGCTCTCACAGACT
>NW_026559802.1:22500-32500 GCF_027744805.1 Dunckerocampus dactyliophorus | reverse complement strand
AAAAAGGTGAAAAAATGGCAAAGTGTCAAGGGAGAAATTCAGAAACCCAGGCCGAGCTGCCTGGAGCCCGGGGGCGGCTGCAAAGTCTGTGGAGAGCCGCTGTGTCCCTGGATGAAATGAGAAAAAAGGTGAAAAAATGGCAAAGTGTCAAGGGAGCTAGGCAGAAACCCATGCCTAGGGTCCTGGAGCCCAGGGGCGGTTCTAAAGTCTGTGAGAGCCGCTGTGTCCCTGGATGAAATGAGAAAAAGGGTGAAAAAATGGCAAAGTGTCAAGGGAGAAATTCAGAAACTCAGGCCGAGCTGGCTGGAGCCCAGGGGCGGCTGCAAAGTCTGTGGAGAGCCGCTGTGTCCCTGGATGAAATGAGAAAAAAGGTGAAAAAATGGCAAAGTGTCAAGGGAGAAATTCAGAAACTCAGGCCGAGCTGCCTGGAGCCCAGGGGCCGCGGGAAAGTCTGTGGAGAGCCGCTGTGTCCCTGGATGAAATGAGAAAAAGGGTGAAAAAATGGCAAAGTGTCAAGGGAAAAATTCAGAAACCCGTGCCTAGGGTCCTGGAGCCCAGGGGCGGCTGTAAAGTCTGTGGAGAGCCGCTGTGTCCCTGGATGAAATGAGAAAAAGGGTGAAAAAATGGCAAAGTGTCAAGGGAGCTAGGCAGAAACCCATGCCTAGGGTCCTGGAGCCCAGGGGCCGCGGGAAAGTCTGTGGAGAGCCGCTGTGTCCCTGGATGAAATGAGAAAAAGGGTGAAAAAATGGCAAAGTGTCAAGGGAGAAATTCAGAAACTCAGGCCGAGCTGGCTGGAGCCCAGGGGCGGCTGCAAAGTCTGTGGAGAGCCGCTGTGTCCCTGGATGAAATGAGAAAAAAGGTGAAAAAATGGCAAAGTGTCAAGGGAGAAATTCAGAAACCCAGGCCGAGCTGCCTGGAGCCCGGGGGCGGCTGCAAAGTCTGTGGAGAGCCGCTGTGTCCCTGGATGAAATGAGAAAAAAGGTGAAAAAATGGCAAAGTGTCAAGGGAGCTAGGCAGAAACCCATGCCTAGGGTCCTGGAGCCCAGGGGCGGTTCTAAAGTCTGTGAGAGCCGCTGTGTCCCTGGATGAAATGAGAAAAAGGGTGAAAAAATGGCAAAGTGTCAAGGGAGAAATTCAGAAACTCAGGCCGAGCTGGCTGGAGCCCAGGGGCGGCTGCAAAGTCTGTGGAGAGCCGCTGTGTCCCTGGATGAAATGAGAAAAAAGGTGAAAAAATGGCAAAGTGTCAAGGGAGAAATTCAGAAACTCAGGCCGAGCTGCCTGGAGCCCAGGGGCCGCGGGAAAGTCTGTGGAGAGCCGCTGTGTCCCTGGATGAAATGAGAAAAAGGGTGAAAAAATGGCAAAGTGTCAAGGGAAAAATTCAGAAACCCGTGCCTAGGGTCCTGGAGCCCAGGGGCGGCTGTAAAGTCTGTGGAGAGCCGCTGTGTCCCTGGATGAAATGAGAAAAAGGGTGAAAAAATGGCAAAGTGTCAAGGGAGCTAGGCAGAAACCCATGCCTAGGGTCCTGGAGCCCAGGGGCGGCTGCAAAGTCTGTGGAGAGCCGCTGTGTCCCTGGATGAAATGAGAAAAAGGGTGAAAAAATGGCAAAGTGTCAAGGGAGCTAGGCAGAAACCCATGCCTAGGGTCCTGGAGCCCAGGGGCCGCGGGAAAGTCTGTGGAGAGCCGCTGTGTCCCTGGATGAAATGAGAAAAAGGGTGAAAAAATGGCAAAGTGTCAAGGGAGCTAGGCAGAAACCCATGCCTAGGGTCCTGGAGCCCAGGGGCGGTTCTAAAGTCTGTGAGAGCCGCTGTGTCCCTGGATGAAATGAGAAAAAGGGTGAAAAAATGGCAAAGTGTCAAGGGAGAAATTCAGAAACTCAGGCCGAGCTGGCTGGAGCCCAGGGGCGGCTGCAAAGTCTGTGGAGAGCCGCTGTGTCCCTGGATGAAATGAGAAAAAAGGTGAAAAAATGGCAAAGTGTCAAGGGAGAAATTCAGAAACCCAGGCCGAGCTGCCTGGAGCCCGGGGGCGGCTGCAAAGTCTGTGGAGAGCCGCTGTGTCCCTGGATGAAATGAGAAAAAAGGTGAAAAAATGGCAAAGTGTCAAGGGAGCTAGGCAGAAACCCATGCCTAGGGTCCTGGAGCCCAGGGGCGGTTCTAAAGTCTGTGAGAGCCGCTGTGTCCCTGGATGAAATGAGAAAAAGGGTGAAAAAATGGCAAAGTGTCAAGGGAGAAATTCAGAAACTCAGGCCGAGCTGGCTGGAGCCCAGGGGCGGCTGCAAAGTCTGTGGAGAGCCGCTGTGTCCCTGGATGAAATGAGAAAAAAGGTGAAAAAATGGCAAAGTGTCAAGGGAGAAATTCAGAAACTCAGGCCGAGCTGCCTGGAGCCCAGGGGCCGCGGGAAAGTCTGTGGAGAGCCGCTGTGTCCCTGGATGAAATGAGAAAAAGGGTGAAAAAATGGCAAAGTGTCAAGGGAAAAATTCAGAAACCCGTGCCTAGGGTCCTGGAGCCCAGGGGCGGCTGTAAAGTCTGTGGAGAGCCGCTGTGTCCCTGGATGAAATGAGAAAAAGGGTGAAAAAATGGCAAAGTGTCAAGGGAGCTAGGCAGAAACCCATGCCTAGGGTCCTGGAGCCCAGGGGCGGCTGCAAAGTCTGTGGAGAGCCGCTGTGTCCCTGGATGAAATGAGAAAAAGGGTGAAAAAATGGCAAAGTGTCAAGGGAGCTAGGCAGAAACCCATGCCTAGGGTCCTGGAGCCCAGGGGCCGCGGGAAAGTCTGTGGAGAGCCGCTGTGTCCCTGGATGAAATGAGAAAAAGGGTGAAAAAATGGCAAAGTGTCAAGGGAGAAATTCAGAAACTCAGGCCGAGCTGGCTGGAGCCCAGGGGCGGCTGCAAAGTCTGTGGAGAGCCGCTGTGTCCCTGGATGAAATGAGAAAAAAGGTGAAAAAATGGCAAAGTGTCAAGGGAGAAATTCAGAAACCCAGGCCGAGCTGCCTGGAGCCCGGGGGCGGCTGCAAAGTCTGTGGAGAGCCGCTGTGTCCCTGGATGAAATGAGAAAAAAGGTGAAAAAATGGCAAAGTGTCAAGGGAGCTAGGCAGAAACCCATGCCTAGGGTCCTGGAGCCCAGGGGCCGCGGGAAAGTCTGTGGAGAGCCGCTGTGTCCCTGGATGAAATGAGAAAAAGGGTGAAAAAATGGCAAAGTGTCAAGGGAGAAATTCAGAAACTCAGGCCGAGCTGGCTGGAGCCCAGGGGCGGCTGCAAAGTCTGTGGAGAGCCGCTGTGTCCCTGGATGAAATGAGAAAAAAGGTGAAAAAATGGCAAAGTGTCAAGGGAGAAATTCAGAAACCCATGCCTAGGGTCCTGGAGCCCAGGGGCGGCTGTAAAGTCTGTGGAGAGCCGCTGTGTCCCTGGATGAAATGAGAAAAAGGGTGGAAAAAATGGCAAAGTGTCAAGGGAGAAATTCAGAAACCCATGCCTAGGGTCCTGGAGCCCAGGGGCGGCTGTAAAGTCTGTGGAGAGCCGCTGTGTCCCTGGATGAAATGAGAAAAAGGGTGGAAAAAATGGCAAAGTGTCAAGGGAGAAATTCAGAAACTCAGGCCGAGCTGCCTGGAGCCTCAAAGCGGATAGAAATAGCGTGGAGAGCCGCTGTTAAGCCAGACGCCCTCTGGCGGACACAGGCAGGAGTTGCAGTAAATGCATTGAAGTCAATGGGCGAGAGTAAGCCATGCCT
Organism: Dunckerocampus dactyliophorus; assembly: GCF_027744805.1. Classification (NCBI taxonomy): domain Eukaryota; kingdom Metazoa; phylum Chordata; class Actinopteri; order Syngnathiformes; family Syngnathidae; genus Dunckerocampus; species Dunckerocampus dactyliophorus. The sequence goes on along the minus strand of NW_026559802.1, from coordinate 28,780 downwards.
TGCGTCCTGGAGCCCAGGGGCGGTTCTAAAGTCTGTGAGAGCCGCTGTGTCCCTGGATGAAATGAGAAAAAGGGTGAAAAAATGGCAAAGTGTCAAGGGAGCTAGGCAGAAACCCATGCCTAGGGTCCTGGAGCCCAGGGGCCGCGGGAAAGTCTGTGGAGAGCCGCTGTTGCCCTGGATGAAATGAGAAAAAAGGTGAAAAAATGGCAAAGTGTCAAGGGAGAAATTCAGAAACCCATGCCTAGGGTCCTGGAGCCCAGGGGCGGTTCTAAAGCCTGTGAGAGCCGCTGTGTCCCTGGATGAAATGAGAAAAAAGGTGAAAAAATGGCAAAGTGTCAAGGGAGCTAGGCAGAAACCCATGCCTAGGGTCCTGGAGCCCAGGGGCCGCGGGAAAGTCTGTGGAGAGCCGCTGTGTCCCTGGATGAATTGAGAAAAAGGGTGAAAAAATGGCAAAGTGTCAAGGGAGAAATTCAGAAACTCAGGCCGAGCTGCCTGGAGCCCAGGGGCGGTTCTAAAGTGTGTGGAGAGCCGCTGTGTCCCTGGATGAATTGAGAAAAAGGGTGAAAAAATGGCAAAGTGTCAAGGGAGCTAGGCAGAAACCCATGCCTAGGGTCCTGGAGCCCAGGGGCGGCTGCAAAGTCTGTGGAGAGCCGCTGTGTCCCTGGATGAAATGAGAAAAAAGGTGAAAAAATGGCAAAGTGTCAAGGGAGAAATTCAGAAACCCAGGCCGAGCTGCCTGGAGCCCAGGGGCGGCTGTAAAGTCTGTGGAGTGCCGCTGTGTCCCTGGATGAAATGAGAAAAAAGGTGAAAAAATGGCAAAGTGTCAAGGGAGCTAGGCAGAAACCCATGCCTAGGGTCCTGGAGCCCAGGGGCGGTTCTAAAGTCTGTGAGAGCCGCTGTGTCCCTGGATGAATTGAGAAAAAGGGTGAAAAAATGGCAAAGTGTCAAGGGAGAAATTCAGAAACTCAGGCCGAGCTGCCTGGAGCCCAGGGGCGGCTGTAAAGTCTGTGGAGAGCCGCTGTGTCCCTGGATGAAATGAGAAAAAGGGTGAAAAAATGGCAAAGTGTCAAGGGAAAAATTCAGAAACCCATGCCTAGGGTCCTGGAGCCCAGGGGCGGCTGTAAAGTCTGTGGAGAGCCGCTGTGTCCCTGGATGAATTGAGAAAAAGGGTGAAAAAATGGCAAAGTGTCAAGGGAGCTAGGCAGAAACCCATGCCTAGGGTCCTGGAGCCCAGGGGCGGCTGCAAAGTCTGTGGAGAGCCGCTGTGTCCCTGGATGAAATGAGAAAAAGGGTGGAAAAATGGCAAAGTGTCAAGGGAGCTAGGCAGAAACCCATGCCGAGCTGCCTGGAGCCCAGGGGCGGCTGTAAAGTCTGTGGAGTGCCGCTGTGTCCCTGGATGAAATGAGAAAAAGGGTGAAAAAATGGCAAAGTGTCAAGGGAGAAATTCAGAAACTCAGGCCGAGCTGCCTGGAGCCCAGGGGCGGCTGTAAAGTCTGTGGAGAGCCGCTGTGTCCCTGGATGAAATGAGAAAAAGGGTGAAAAAATGGCAAAGTGTCAAGGGAAAAATTCAGAAACCCATGCCTAGGGTCCTGGAGCCCAGGGGCGGCTGTAAAGTCTGTGGAGAGCCGCTGTGTCCCTGGATGAATTGAGAAAAAGGGTGAAAAAATGGCAAAGTGTCAAGGGAGCTAGGCAGAAACCCATGCCTAGGGTCCTGGAGCCCAGGGGCGGCTGCAAAGTCTGTGGAGAGCCGCTGTGTCCCTGGATGAAATGAGAAAAAGGGTGGAAAAATGGCAAAGTGTCAAGGGAGCTAGGCAGAAACCCATGCCGAGCTGCCTGGAGCCCAGGGGCGGCTGTAAAGTCTGTGGAGTGCCGCTGTGTCCCTGGATGAAATGAGAAAAAGGGTGAAAAAATGGCAAAGTGTCAAGGGAGAAATTCAGAAACTCAGGCCGAGCTGCCTGGAGCCCAGGGGCGGTTCTAAAGTGTGTGGAGAGCCGCTGTGTCCCTGGATGAATTGAGAAAAAGGGTGAAAAAATGGCAAAGTGTCAAGGGAGAAATTCAGAAACTCAGGCCGAGCTGCCTGGAGCCCAGGGGCGGTTCTAAAGTGTGTGGAGAGCCGCTGTGTCCCTGGATGAATTGAGAAAAAGGGTGAAAAAATGGCAAAGTGTCAAGGGAGCTAGGCAGAAACCCATGCCTAGGGTCCTGGAGCCCAGGGGCGGCTGCAAAGTCTGTGGAAAGCCGCTGTTGCCCTGGATGAAATGAGAAAAAGGGTGAAAAAATGGCAAAGTGTCAAGGGAGCTAGGCAGAAACCCATGCCTAGGGTCCTGGAGCCCAGGGGCCGCGGGAAAGTCTGTGGAGAGCCGCTGTGTCCCTGGATGAAATGAGAAAAAAGGTGAAAAAATGGCAAAGTGTCAAGGGAGCTAGGCAGAAACCCATGCCTAGGGTCCTGGAGCCCAGGGGCCGCGGGAAAGTCTGTGGAGAGCCGCTGTGTCCCTGGATGAAATGAGAAAAAAGGTGAAAAAGTAACAAAGTGTCAAGGGAGAAATTCAGAAACCCAGGCCGAGCTGCCTGGAGCCTCAAAGCGGATAGAAATAGCGTGGAGAGCCGCTGTTAAGCCAGACGCCCTCTGGCGGACACAGGCAGGAGTTGCAGTAAATGCATTGAAGTCAATGGGCGAGAGTACCCAATGCGCCAAAAAAGTGCTGAAAATATGACAAAGTGTCAAATGAATGGGAGTCAATGGGCGAGAGTACCCAATGCGCCAAAAAAGTGCTGAAAATATGACAAAGTGTCAAATGAATGGGAGTCAATGGGCGAGAGTACCCAATGCACAAAAAAAGTGCTGAAAAAGTCCACACGAGCCTAGTCAGAAATGCAGGCCGAGGCGGCTAAAGCCCCAAAGCGGCTATAAAAAGCGTGGAGAGCCGCTGTCGCCCCGGAGGAACGGAGAAAAAGTGCTGAAAAAAGGCCTAAATCCTAACGGACCTAGGCGGAAGTGCAGGCGAGGCGGCAGGAGTCTGAAAACCGCTATAAAAAGCGTGGAGAGCCGCTGTCGCCCCGGAGAAACGGAGAAAAAGTGCTGAAAAAAGGCCTAAATCCTAACGGACCTAGGCGGAAGTGCAGGCGAGGCGGCAGGAGTCTGAAAACGGCTATAAAATGCGTGGAGAGCCGCTGTCGCCCCGGAGAAACGGAGAAAAAGTGCTGAAAAAAGGCCTAAATCCTAACGGACCGAGGCGGAAGTGCAGGCGAGGCGGCAGGAGTCTGAAAACGGCTATAAAATGCGTGGAGAGCCGCTGTCGCCCCGGAGGAACGGAGAAAAAGTGCTGAAAAAAGGCCTAAATCCTAACGGACCGAGGCGGAAGTGCAGGCGAGGCGGCAGGAGTCTGAAAACGGCTATAAAATGCGTGGAGAGCCGCTGTCGCCCCGGAGGAACGGAGAAAAAGTGCTGAAAAAAGGCCTAAATCCTAACGGACCGAGGCGGAAGTGCAGGCGAGGCGGCAGGAGTCTGAAAACGGCTATAAAATGCGTGGAGAGCCGCTGTCGCCCCGGAGGAACGGAGAAAAAGTGCTGAAAAAAGGCCTAAATCCTAACGGACCGAGGCGGAAGTGCAGGCGAGGCGGCAGGAGTCTGAAAACGGCTATAAAATGCGTGGAGAGCCGCTGTCGCCCCGGAGGAACGGAGAAAAAGTGCTGAAAAAAGGCCTAAATCCTAACGGACCGAGGCGGAAGTGCAGGCGAGGCGGCAGGAGTCTGAAAGCGGCTATAAAACGCGTGGAGAGCCGCTCGGATGATTTTTCAAAGTGTCAAATGAATGGGAGTGAATGGGGCAGAGTACCCAATGTGTAAAAAAAGTGCTGAAAAAACGACAAAGTCCACACGAGCCTAGTCAGAAATGCAGTCCGAGGCGGCTGGAGCCCCAAAGCGGCTATAAAACGCGTGGAGAGCCGCTCGGATGATTTTTCAAAGTGTCAAATGAATGGGAGTGAATGGGGCAGAGTACCCAATGTGTAAAAAAAGTGCTGAAAAAACGACAAAGTCCACACGAGCCTAGTCAGAAATGCAGTCCGAGGCGGCTGGAGCCCCAAAGCGGCTATAAAACGCGTGGAGAGCCGCTCGGATGATTTTTCAAAGTGTGAAATGAATGGGAGTGAATGGGGCGGAGTACCCAATGCGCGAAAAAAGTGCTGAAAAAACGACAAAGTCCACACGAGCCTAGTCAGAAATGAAGGCCGAGGCGGCTGGAGCCCCAAAGCGGCTATAAAATGCGTGGAGAGCCGCTCGGATGATTTTTCTAAGTGTGAAATGAATGGGAGTGAATGGGGCGGAGTACCCAATGCGCGAAAAAAGTGCTGAAAAAACGACAAAGTGTCAAATGAATGGGAGTGAATGGGCGGAGTACCCAATGCGTGAAAAAAGGTCTGGAAAAACGACAAAGTGTCAAATGAATGGGAGTCAATGGGCGGAGTACCCAATGCGCGAAAAAAGTGCTGAAAAAATGACAAAGTGTCAAATGAATGGGAGTCAATGAGTGTTTTGGTCGACCAGGAAAAAACGCGTTTACGGGAGAGGGTAAATCAGCCGAGAGGGGGGGGGGGGGTATACTTTACCCTCTCCCGTAAATGCCATTTTTCCTGGTTGACCAAAACACCTCCAGCACGATTTCGGAAACCCAGTTTTTAGAAACACTGACCTCCAGGGGAAGTACCGAGAAAAGCACACTTTTGAATCCGCTTTTGACGCACTGAAACACGGACGTGAGCTGGGGCTGTGCCGCTCTTGGAAAACCCCTGGAGGTTATTTTCTAAAACGGGTTTCCGCGTCCCCCTGGGCGCCCGTGTTGGGCCGCGCAAGGCGGTCCGGGCTGCCCACCCCATCTGAGTGCCCCGTTGGGCCGCGTGCATGGCAGGCATCCAAGGAAGGCTGATGAGCAGCGGTGATGATGATGATGAGACACCAGCTGCAATTTTGACAAAGTGTCACCTCTCAAGCATTTCCAAGCGTGACACAAACAAAAGGGAACGGGAACTTTGATATGAGTGACTTGTGCTTCTTTTTCTCCAAGTGTCACTCCACAGCTGGCACCCAGGCTGTGTGACGCAGGTGTCCGACGAGGAGCGCCCGCGATGGGCCGCGTCAGGCGGCCCGGGCCGCGCTATCACCTCCGGATGACAACATCCAAAGGAGCACGTTGGTGCTTGCTGGGAGTTTGCGCACGCGATAGGCGACGCCTGGCGGCCCTGGCCGCGCCTCGCCAGCGGGTAATGACGACCGCGAGCGCCATGCTGCGCCGATGGAGCTGTCCGAGGAGCGAGAGCGCCCGCCATGGGCGGCATCCGGCGGCCCCTGGCCGTGCTTCGTCTGCGGGTCGCTCTCCACCTCCGGGTGGCCAATCCGAGGTGTCCGCAAAGTGTGTGCGCTCGCCATGGGCGGCATCCGGCGGCCTCTGGCCGTGCTTCGTCTGCGGGTGCACACTAGGCGCGGTGGCTTTGTCCGCGCTCCACCTCCGGGTGGCGAATCCCAAAAAGCAGCACTTGGGTGCTTCGTAGGTGTCAGAAAAGTGTGTGCGCCCGCCATGGGCGGCATCCGGCGGCCTCTGGCCGTGCTTCGTCTGCGGGCGCACACTCGGAGCGAGGCTGCTGCTCGCTCCGGCGCGGTGGCTGGGTCCGCGCTCCACCTCCGGGTGGCGGAAGGAATCGAAAAGGAGCACTTTGCTGCTTCGCAGGTGTCAGAGGAGTGGGAGCGCCCGCCATGGGCGGCATCCGGCGGCCCCTGGCCGTGCTTCGTCTGCGGGTCGCTCTCCACCTCCGGGTGGCCCACTCCAAAGAAAATAAAAAAGGAGCCCAGCTCACTGGAAGGCAAGCTGAGGCTCCGGCGCGGGTAAGAGGGGCCCGCGCCTCACCTCCGGGTGTCCGACAAAGAGGAGCCGAGTGTGCTCATTGGAGGCCAGTGGGACCTCCGGCGCGGTAGCAGGGCCCGCGCTTCACCTCCGGGTGTCCGACAGAGAGGAGCCGAGTGCTCACTGGAGGCGAGTGACACCTCCGGCGCGGCCACCCGGGGGGCCATTGCCCCCCACCCGGCCGCGCTCGCACGCACCCCAACCCCCTGAGCCCCCACTGACCTAGCGGTAAACCAGACCCGCCTTTGGAGGGCCCCCGCCGGCCGGCCGTGGTGCCGGTGTTCGGGCGGACGGCTCCTCCAGCCTGCGGGTTGGCCTCAATGGGCAAGTGCACATGGCACCCGTGAAGCCGATGATTGCCGAGGCAGCGGTTCGCCGTCCCCTCGTC
>NW_026559802.1:0-10000 GCF_027744805.1 Dunckerocampus dactyliophorus | reverse complement strand
GAGCTAGGCAGAAACCCATGCCTAGGGTCCTGGAGCCCAGGGGCGGCTGCAAAGTCTGTGGAGAGCCGCTGTGTCCCTGGATGAAATGAGAAAAAGGGTGAAAAAATGGCAAAGTGTCAAGGGAGCTAGGCAGAAACCCATGCCTAGGGTCCTGGAGCCCAGGGGCCGCGGGAAAGTCTGTGGAGAGCCGCTGTGTCCCTGGATGAAATGAGAAAAAGGGTGAAAAAATGGCAAAGTGTCAAGGGAGAAATTCAGAAACTCAGGCCGAGCTGGCTGGAGCCCAGGGGCGGCTGCAAAGTCTGTGGAGAGCCGCTGTGTCCCTGGATGAAATGAGAAAAAAGGTGAAAAAATGGCAAAGTGTCAAGGGAGAAATTCAGAAACCCAGGCCGAGCTGCCTGGAGCCCGGGGGCGGCTGCAAAGTCTGTGGAGAGCCGCTGTGTCCCTGGATGAAATGAGAAAAAAGGTGAAAAAATGGCAAAGTGTCAAGGGAGCTAGGCAGAAACCCATGCCTAGGGTCCTGGAGCCCAGGGGCGGTTCTAAAGTCTGTGAGAGCCGCTGTGTCCCTGGATGAAATGAGAAAAAGGGTGAAAAAATGGCAAAGTGTCAAGGGAGAAATTCAGAAACTCAGGCCGAGCTGGCTGGAGCCCAGGGGCGGCTGCAAAGTCTGTGGAGAGCCGCTGTGTCCCTGGATGAAATGAGAAAAAAGGTGAAAAAATGGCAAAGTGTCAAGGGAGAAATTCAGAAACTCAGGCCGAGCTGCCTGGAGCCCAGGGGCCGCGGGAAAGTCTGTGGAGAGCCGCTGTGTCCCTGGATGAAATGAGAAAAAGGGTGAAAAAATGGCAAAGTGTCAAGGGAAAAATTCAGAAACCCGTGCCTAGGGTCCTGGAGCCCAGGGGCGGCTGTAAAGTCTGTGGAGAGCCGCTGTGTCCCTGGATGAAATGAGAAAAAGGGTGAAAAAATGGCAAAGTGTCAAGGGAGCTAGGCAGAAACCCATGCCTAGGGTCCTGGAGCCCAGGGGCGGCTGCAAAGTCTGTGGAGAGCCGCTGTGTCCCTGGATGAAATGAGAAAAAGGGTGAAAAAATGGCAAAGTGTCAAGGGAGCTAGGCAGAAACCCATGCCTAGGGTCCTGGAGCCCAGGGGCCGCGGGAAAGTCTGTGGAGAGCCGCTGTGTCCCTGGATGAAATGAGAAAAAGGGTGAAAAAATGGCAAAGTGTCAAGGGAGAAATTCAGAAACTCAGGCCGAGCTGGCTGGAGCCCAGGGGCGGCTGCAAAGTCTGTGGAGAGCCGCTGTGTCCCTGGATGAAATGAGAAAAAAGGTGAAAAAATGGCAAAGTGTCAAGGGAGAAATTCAGAAACCCAGGCCGAGCTGCCTGGAGCCCGGGGGCGGCTGCAAAGTCTGTGGAGAGCCGCTGTGTCCCTGGATGAAATGAGAAAAAAGGTGAAAAAATGGCAAAGTGTCAAGGGAGCTAGGCAGAAACCCATGCCTAGGGTCCTGGAGCCCAGGGGCGGTTCTAAAGTCTGTGAGAGCCGCTGTGTCCCTGGATGAAATGAGAAAAAGGGTGAAAAAATGGCAAAGTGTCAAGGGAGAAATTCAGAAACTCAGGCCGAGCTGGCTGGAGCCCAGGGGCGGCTGCAAAGTCTGTGGAGAGCCGCTGTGTCCCTGGATGAAATGAGAAAAAAGGTGAAAAAATGGCAAAGTGTCAAGGGAGAAATTCAGAAACTCAGGCCGAGCTGCCTGGAGCCCAGGGGCCGCGGGAAAGTCTGTGGAGAGCCGCTGTGTCCCTGGATGAAATGAGAAAAAGGGTGAAAAAATGGCAAAGTGTCAAGGGAAAAATTCAGAAACCCGTGCCTAGGGTCCTGGAGCCCAGGGGCGGCTGTAAAGTCTGTGGAGAGCCGCTGTGTCCCTGGATGAAATGAGAAAAAGGGTGAAAAAATGGCAAAGTGTCAAGGGAGCTAGGCAGAAACCCATGCCTAGGGTCCTGGAGCCCAGGGGCCGCGGGAAAGTCTGTGGAGAGCCGCTGTGTCCCTGGATGAAATGAGAAAAAGGGTGAAAAAATGGCAAAGTGTCAAGGGAGAAATTCAGAAACTCAGGCCGAGCTGGCTGGAGCCCAGGGGCGGCTGCAAAGTCTGTGGAGAGCCGCTGTGTCCCTGGATGAAATGAGAAAAAAGGTGAAAAAATGGCAAAGTGTCAAGGGAGAAATTCAGAAACCCAGGCCGAGCTGCCTGGAGCCCGGGGGCGGCTGCAAAGTCTGTGGAGAGCCGCTGTGTCCCTGGATGAAATGAGAAAAAAGGTGAAAAAATGGCAAAGTGTCAAGGGAGCTAGGCAGAAACCCATGCCTAGGGTCCTGGAGCCCAGGGGCGGTTCTAAAGTCTGTGAGAGCCGCTGTGTCCCTGGATGAAATGAGAAAAAGGGTGAAAAAATGGCAAAGTGTCAAGGGAGAAATTCAGAAACTCAGGCCGAGCTGGCTGGAGCCCAGGGGCGGCTGCAAAGTCTGTGGAGAGCCGCTGTGTCCCTGGATGAAATGAGAAAAAAGGTGAAAAAATGGCAAAGTGTCAAGGGAGAAATTCAGAAACTCAGGCCGAGCTGCCTGGAGCCCAGGGGCCGCGGGAAAGTCTGTGGAGAGCCGCTGTGTCCCTGGATGAAATGAGAAAAAGGGTGAAAAAATGGCAAAGTGTCAAGGGAAAAATTCAGAAACCCGTGCCTAGGGTCCTGGAGCCCAGGGGCGGCTGTAAAGTCTGTGGAGAGCCGCTGTGTCCCTGGATGAAATGAGAAAAAGGGTGAAAAAATGGCAAAGTGTCAAGGGAGCTAGGCAGAAACCCATGCCTAGGGTCCTGGAGCCCAGGGGCCGCGGGAAAGTCTGTGGAGAGCCGCTGTGTCCCTGGATGAAATGAGAAAAAGGGTGAAAAAATGGCAAAGTGTCAAGGGAGAAATTCAGAAACTCAGGCCGAGCTGGCTGGAGCCCAGGGGCGGCTGCAAAGTCTGTGGAGAGCCGCTGTGTCCCTGGATGAAATGAGAAAAAAGGTGAAAAAATGGCAAAGTGTCAAGGGAGAAATTCAGAAACCCAGGCCGAGCTGCCTGGAGCCCGGGGGCGGCTGCAAAGTCTGTGGAGAGCCGCTGTGTCCCTGGATGAAATGAGAAAAAAGGTGAAAAAATGGCAAAGTGTCAAGGGAGCTAGGCAGAAACCCATGCCTAGGGTCCTGGAGCCCAGGGGCGGTTCTAAAGTCTGTGAGAGCCGCTGTGTCCCTGGATGAAATGAGAAAAAGGGTGAAAAAATGGCAAAGTGTCAAGGGAGAAATTCAGAAACTCAGGCCGAGCTGGCTGGAGCCCAGGGGCGGCTGCAAAGTCTGTGGAGAGCCGCTGTGTCCCTGGATGAAATGAGAAAAAAGGTGAAAAAATGGCAAAGTGTCAAGGGAGAAATTCAGAAACTCAGGCCGAGCTGCCTGGAGCCCAGGGGCCGCGGGAAAGTCTGTGGAGAGCCGCTGTGTCCCTGGATGAAATGAGAAAAAGGGTGAAAAAATGGCAAAGTGTCAAGGGAAAAATTCAGAAACCCGTGCCTAGGGTCCTGGAGCCCAGGGGCGGCTGTAAAGTCTGTGGAGAGCCGCTGTGTCCCTGGATGAAATGAGAAAAAGGGTGAAAAAATGGCAAAGTGTCAAGGGAGCTAGGCAGAAACCCATGCCTAGGGTCCTGGAGCCCAGGGGCGGCTGCAAAGTCTGTGGAGAGCCGCTGTGTCCCTGGATGAAATGAGAAAAAGGGTGAAAAAATGGCAAAGTGTCAAGGGAGCTAGGCAGAAACCCATGCCTAGGGTCCTGGAGCCCAGGGGCCGCGGGAAAGTCTGTGGAGAGCCGCTGTGTCCCTGGATGAAATGAGAAAAAGGGTGAAAAAATGGCAAAGTGTCAAGGGAGAAATTCAGAAACTCAGGCCGAGCTGGCTGGAGCCCAGGGGCGGCTGCAAAGTCTGTGGAGAGCCGCTGTGTCCCTGGATGAAATGAGAAAAAAGGTGAAAAAATGGCAAAGTGTCAAGGGAGAAATTCAGAAACCCAGGCCGAGCTGCCTGGAGCCCGGGGGCGGCTGCAAAGTCTGTGGAGAGCCGCTGTGTCCCTGGATGAAATGAGAAAAAAGGTGAAAAAATGGCAAAGTGTCAAGGGAGCTAGGCAGAAACCCATGCCTAGGGTCCTGGAGCCCAGGGGCGGTTCTAAAGTCTGTGAGAGCCGCTGTGTCCCTGGATGAAATGAGAAAAAGGGTGAAAAAATGGCAAAGTGTCAAGGGAGAAATTCAGAAACTCAGGCCGAGCTGGCTGGAGCCCAGGGGCGGCTGCAAAGTCTGTGGAGAGCCGCTGTGTCCCTGGATGAAATGAGAAAAAAGGTGAAAAAATGGCAAAGTGTCAAGGGAGAAATTCAGAAACCCAGGCCGAGCTGCCTGGAGCCCGGGGGCGGCTGCAAAGTCTGTGGAGAGCCGCTGTGTCCCTGGATGAAATGAGAAAAAAGGTGAAAAAATGGCAAAGTGTCAAGGGAGCTAGGCAGAAACCCATGCCTAGGGTCCTGGAGCCCAGGGGCGGTTCTAAAGTCTGTGAGAGCCGCTGTGTCCCTGGATGAAATGAGAAAAAGGGTGAAAAAATGGCAAAGTGTCAAGGGAGAAATTCAGAAACTCAGGCCGAGCTGGCTGGAGCCCAGGGGCGGCTGCAAAGTCTGTGGAGAGCCGCTGTGTCCCTGGATGAAATGAGAAAAAAGGTGAAAAAATGGCAAAGTGTCAAGGGAGAAATTCAGAAACTCAGGCCGAGCTGCCTGGAGCCCAGGGGCCGCGGGAAAGTCTGTGGAGAGCCGCTGTGTCCCTGGATGAAATGAGAAAAAGGGTGAAAAAATGGCAAAGTGTCAAGGGAAAAATTCAGAAACCCGTGCCTAGGGTCCTGGAGCCCAGGGGCGGCTGTAAAGTCTGTGGAGAGCCGCTGTGTCCCTGGATGAAATGAGAAAAAGGGTGAAAAAATGGCAAAGTGTCAAGGGAGCTAGGCAGAAACCCATGCCTAGGGTCCTGGAGCCCAGGGGCGGCTGCAAAGTCTGTGGAGAGCCGCTGTGTCCCTGGATGAAATGAGAAAAAGGGTGAAAAAATGGCAAAGTGTCAAGGGAGCTAGGCAGAAACCCATGCCTAGGGTCCTGGAGCCCAGGGGCCGCGGGAAAGTCTGTGGAGAGCCGCTGTGTCCCTGGATGAAATGAGAAAAAGGGTGAAAAAATGGCAAAGTGTCAAGGGAGAAATTCAGAAACTCAGGCCGAGCTGGCTGGAGCCCAGGGGCGGCTGCAAAGTCTGTGGAGAGCCGCTGTGTCCCTGGATGAAATGAGAAAAAAGGTGAAAAAATGGCAAAGTGTCAAGGGAGAAATTCAGAAACCCAGGCCGAGCTGCCTGGAGCCCGGGGGCGGCTGCAAAGTCTGTGGAGAGCCGCTGTGTCCCTGGATGAAATGAGAAAAAAGGTGAAAAAATGGCAAAGTGTCAAGGGAGCTAGGCAGAAACCCATGCCTAGGGTCCTGGAGCCCAGGGGCCGCGGGAAAGTCTGTGGAGAGCCGCTGTGTCCCTGGATGAAATGAGAAAAAGGGTGAAAAAATGGCAAAGTGTCAAGGGAGAAATTCAGAAACTCAGGCCGAGCTGGCTGGAGCCCAGGGGCGGCTGCAAAGTCTGTGGAGAGCCGCTGTGTCCCTGGATGAAATGAGAAAAAAGGTGAAAAAATGGCAAAGTGTCAAGGGAGAAATTCAGAAACCCAGGCCGAGCTGCCTGGAGCCCGGGGGCGGCTGCAAAGTCTGTGGAGAGCCGCTGTGTCCCTGGATGAAATGAGAAAAAAGGTGAAAAAATGGCAAAGTGTCAAGGGAGCTAGGCAGAAACCCATGCCTAGGGTCCTGGAGCCCAGGGGCGGTTCTAAAGTCTGTGAGAGCCGCTGTGTCCCTGGATGAAATGAGAAAAAGGGTGAAAAAATGGCAAAGTGTCAAGGGAGAAATTCAGAAACTCAGGCCGAGCTGGCTGGAGCCCAGGGGCGGTTCTAAAGTCTGTGAGAGCCGCTGTGTCCCTGGATGAAATGAGAAAAAAGGTGAAAAAATGGCAAAGTGTCAAGGGAGAAATTCAGAAACTCAGGCCGAGCTGCCTGGAGCCCAGGGGCCGCGGGAAAGTCTGTGGAGAGCCGCTGTGTCCCTGGATGAAATGAGAAAAAGGGTGAAAAAATGGCAAAGTGTCAAGGGAAAAATTCAGAAACCCGTGCCTAGGGTCCTGGAGCCCAGGGGCGGCTGTAAAGTCTGTGGAGAGCCGCTGTGTCCCTGGATGAAATGAGAAAAAGGGTGAAAAAATGGCAAAGTGTCAAGGGAGCTAGGCAGAAAGAACCATGCCTAGGGTCCTGGAGCCCAGGGGCGGCTGCAAAGTCTGTGGAGAGCCGCTGTGTCCCTGGATGAAATGAGAAAAAGGGTGAAAAAATGGCAAAGTGTCAAGGGAGCTAGGCAGAAACCCATGCCTAGGGTCCTGGAGCCCAGGGGCCGCGGGAAAGTCTGTGGAGAGCCGCTGTGTCCCTGGATGAAATGAGAAAAAGGGTGAAAAAATGGCAAAGTGTCAAGGGAGCTAGGCAGAAACCCATGCCTAGGGTCCTGGAGCCCAGGGGCGGTTCTAAAGTCTGTGAGAGCCGCTGTGTCCCTGGATGAAATGAGAAAAAGGGTGAAAAAATGGCAAAGTGTCAAGGGAGAAATTCAGAAACTCAGGCCGAGCTGGCTGGAGCCCAGGGGCGGCTGCAAAGTCTGTGGAGAGCCGCTGTGTCCCTGGATGAAATGAGAAAAAAGGTGAAAAAATGGCAAAGTGTCAAGGGAGAAATTCAGAAACCCAGGCCGAGCTGCCTGGAGCCCGGGGGCGGCTGCAAAGTCTGTGGAGAGCCGCTGTGTCCCTGGATGAAATGAGAAAAAAGGTGAAAAAATGGCAAAGTGTCAAGGGAGCTAGGCAGAAACCCATGCCTAGGGTCCTGGAGCCCAGGGGCGGTTCTAAAGTCTGTGAGAGCCGCTGTGTCCCTGGATGAAATGAGAAAAAGGGTGAAAAAATGGCAAAGTGTCAAGGGAGAAATTCAGAAACTCAGGCCGAGCTGGCTGGAGCCCAGGGGCGGCTGCAAAGTCTGTGGAGAGCCGCTGTGTCCCTGGATGAAATGAGAAAAAAGGTGAAAAAATGGCAAAGTGTCAAGGGAGAAATTCAGAAACTCAGGCCGAGCTGCCTGGAGCCCAGGGGCCGCGGGAAAGTCTGTGGAGAGCCGCTGTGTCCCTGGATGAAATGAGAAAAAGGGTGAAAAAATGGCAAAGTGTCAAGGGAAAAATTCAGAAACCCGTGCCTAGGGTCCTGGAGCCCAGGGGCGGCTGTAAAGTCTGTGGAGAGCCGCTGTGTCCCTGGATGAAATGAGAAAAAGGGTGAAAAAATGGCAAAGTGTCAAGGGAGCTAGGCAGAAACCCATGCCTAGGGTCCTGGAGCCCAGGGGCGGCTGCAAAGTCTGTGGAGAGCCGCTGTGTCCCTGGATGAAATGAGAAAAAGGGTGAAAAAATGGCAAAGTGTCAAGGGAGCTAGGCAGAAACCCATGCCTAGGGTCCTGGAGCCCAGGGGCCGCGGGAAAGTCTGTGGAGAGCCGCTGTGTCCCTGGATGAAATGAGAAAAAGGGTGAAAAAATGGCAAAGTGTCAAGGGAGAAATTCAGAAACTCAGGCCGAGCTGGCTGGAGCCCAGGGGCGGCTGCAAAGTCTGTGGAGAGCCGCTGTGTCCCTGGATGAAATGAGAAAAAAGGTGAAAAAATGGCAAAGTGTCAAGGGAGAAATTCAGAAACCCAGGCCGAGCTGCCTGGAGCCCGGGGGCGGCTGCAAAGTCTGTGGAGAGCCGCTGTGTCCCTGGATGAAATGAGAAAAAAGGTGAAAAAATGGCAAAGTGTCAAGGGAGCTAGGCAGAAACCCATGCCTAGGGTCCTGGAGCCCAGGGGCGGTTCTAAAGTCTGTGAGAGCCGCTGTGTCCCTGGATGAAATGAGAAAAAGGGTGAAAAAATGGCAAAGTGTCAAGGGAGAAATTCAGAAACTCAGGCCGAGCTGGCTGGAGCCCAGGGGCGGCTGCAAAGTCTGTGGAGAGCCGCTGTGTCCCTGGATGAAATGAGAAAAAAGGTGAAAAAATGGCAAAGTGTCAAGGGAGAAATTCAGAAACTCAGGCCGAGCTGCCTGGAGCCCAGGGGCCGCGGGAAAGTCTGTGGAGAGCCGCTGTGTCCCTGGATGAAATGAGAAAAAGGGTGAAAAAATGGCAAAGTGTCAAGGGAAAAATTCAGAAACCCGTGCCTAGGGTCCTGGAGCCCAGGGGCGGCTGTAAAGTCTGTGGAGAGCCGCTGTGTCCCTGGATGAAATGAGAAAAAGGGTGAAAAAATGGCAAAGTGTCAAGGGAGAAATTCAGAAACCCAGGCCGAGCTGCCTGGAGCCCAGGGGCGGCTGCAAAGTCTGTGGAGAGCCGCTGTGTCCCTGGATGAAATGAGAAAAAGGGTGGAAAAATGGCAAAGTGTCAAGGGAGAAATTCAGAAACCCAGGCCGAGCTGCCTGGAGCCCAGGGGCGGCTGCAAAGTCTGTGGAGAGCCGCTGTGTCCCTGGATGAAATGAGAAAAAAGGTGAAAAAATGGCAAAGTGTCAAGGGAGAAATTCAGAAACCCAGGCCGAGCTGCCTGGAGCCCAGGGGCGGCTGCAAAGTCTGTGGAGAGCCGCTGTGTCCCTGGATGAAATGAGAAAAAGGGTGGAAAAATGGCAAAGTGTCAAGGGAGAAATTCAGAAACTCAGGCCGAGCTGCCTGGAGCCCAGGGGCGGCTGCAAAGTCTGTGGAGAGCCGCTGTGTCCCTGGATGAAATGAGAAAAAAGGTGAAAAAATGGCAAAGTGTCAAGGGAGAAATTCAGAAACCCATGCCTAGGGTCCTGGAGCCCAGGGGCCGCGGGAAAGTCTGTGGAGAGCCGCTGTGTCCCTGGATGAAATGAGAAAAAAGGTGAAAAAATGGCAAAGTGTCAAGGGAGAAATTCAGAAACCCATGCCTAGGGTCCTGGAGCCAGGGGCCGCGGGAAAGTCTGTGGAGAGCCGCTGTGTCCCTGGATGAAATGAGAAAAAAGGTGAAAAAATGGCAAAGTGTCAAGGGAGCTAGGCAGAAACCCATGCCTAGGGTCCTGGAGCCCAGGGGCCGCGGGAAAGTCTGTGGAGAGCCGCTGTGTCCCTGGATGAAATGAGAAAAAAGGTGAAAAAATGGCAAAGTGTCAAGGGAGCTAGGCAGAAACCCATGCCTAGGGTCCTGGAGCCCAGGGGCCGCGGGAAAGTCTGTGGAGTGCCGCTGTGTCCCTGGATGAAATGAGAAAATGGGTGGAAAAATGGCAAAGTGTCAAGGGAGAAATTCAGAAACTCAGGCCGAGCTGCCTGGAGCCCAGGGGCCGCGGGAAAGTCTGTGGAGAGCCGCTGTGTCCCTGGATGAAATGAGAAAAAAGGTGAAAAAATGGCAAAGTGTCAAGGGAGAAATTCAGAAACTCAGGCCGAGCTGGCTGGAGCCCAGGGGCGGCTGCAAAGTCTGTGGAGAGCCGCTGTGTCCCTGGATGAAATGAGAAAAAAGGTGAAAAAATGGCAAAGTGTCAAGGGAGCTAGGCAGAAACCCATGCCTAGGGTCCTGGAGCCCAGGGGCGGCTGCAAAGTCTGTGGAGAGCCGCTGTGTCCCTGGATGAAATGAGAAAAAAGGTGAAAAAATGGCAAAGTGTCAAGGGAGCTAGGCAGAAACCCATGCCTAGGGTCCTGGAGCCCAGGGGCGGCTGCAAAGTCTGTGGAGAGCCGCTGTGTCCCTGGATGAAATGAGAAAAAAGGTGAAAAAATGGCAAAGTGTCAAGGGAGAAATTCAGAAACCCATGCCTAGGGTCCTGGAGCCCAGGGGCCGCGGGAAAGTCTGTGGAGAGCCGCTGTGTCCCTGGATGAAATGAGAAAAAAGGTGAAAAAGTAACAAAGTGTCAAGGGAGAAA
>NW_026559801.1:32500-36185 GCF_027744805.1 Dunckerocampus dactyliophorus | reverse complement strand
GGACGGCATGGCGCCGGCTCCCAGGCTCTCCCCGGGACGCAGCTAGTGGCGTAGCCGGGGCATTCCCTTCACCGGGCCTCCGTCACGGCTCAGAGGTGGTCGCGAACTGCTGCGAGTCCACAAGAGGGGCGGCCCGCCACGCAGCGCCCTCACGCTGCGCGGTTGCCTGAGGTTAAGAGAAAGGGTGTTTCCGGACTTGCCTGCCGCCGTCGCTGCTTCCCACGCACCTTGGAACCGCCCAGGCGGGCACCTGTCCCGAGAGATGGCGGCGATGCGGGGGCCGAACCGGCGCGGCGCCGATGGAGGACAACTGGGTCAGACGGGTCGTCTCGATCTCGCTACCGATAGGTCGGGCAGAGTGCGACACGCGTGTGACGAGGGGACGGCGAACCGCTGCCTCGGCAATCATCGGCTTCACGGGTGCCATGTGCACTTGCCCATTGAGGCCAACCCGCAGGCTGGAGGAGCCGTCCGCCCGAACACCGGCACCACGGCCGGCCGGCGGGGGCCCTCCAAAGGCGGGTCTGGTTTACCGCTAGGTCAGTGGGGGCTCAGGGGGTTGGGGTGCGTGCGAGCGCGGCCGGGTGGGGGGCAATGGCCCCCCGGGTGGCCGCGCCGGAGGTGTCACTCGCCTCCAGTGAGCACTCGGCTCCTCTCTGTCGGACACCCGGAGGTGAAGCGCGGGCCCTGCTACCGCGCCGGAGGTCCCACTGGCCTCCAATGAGCACACTCGGCTCCTCTTTGTCGGACACCCGGAGGTGAGGCGCGGGCCCCTCTTACCCGCGCCGGAGCCTCAGCGTGCCTTCCAGTGAGCTGGGCTCCTTTTTTATTTTCTTTGGAGTGGGCCACCCGGAGGTGGAGAGCGACCCGCAGACGAAGCACGGCCAGGGGCCGCCGGATGCCGCCCATGGCGGGCGCTCCCACTCCTCTGACACCTGCGAAGCAGCAAAGTGCTCCTTTTCGATTCCTTCCGCCACCCGGAGGTGGAGCGCGGACCCAGCCACCGCGCCGGAGCGAGCAGCAGCCTCGCTCCGAGTGTGCGCCCGCAGACGAAGCACGGCCAGAGGCCGCCGGATGCCGCCCATGGCGGGCGCACACACTTTTCTGACACCTACGAAGCACCCAAGTGCTGCTTTTTGGGATTCGCCACCCGGAGGTGGAGCGCGGACAAAGCCACCGCGCCTAGTGTGCACCCGCAGACGAAGCACGGCCAGAGGCCGCCGGATGCCGCCCATGGCGGGCGCACACACTCTTCTGACACCTTCGTAGCACCAAAGTGCTGCTTTTTGGGATTCGCCACCCGGAGGTGGAGCGCGGACAAAGCTACCGCGCCGGAGCGAGCAGGAGCCTCGCTCCGAGTGTGCACCCGCAGACGAAGCACGGCCAGAGGCCGCCGGATGCCGCCCATGGCGAGCGCACACACTTTGCGGACACCTCGGATTGGCCACCCGGAGGTGGAGAGCGACCCGCAGACGAAGCACGGCCAGGGGCCGCCGGATGCCGCCCATGGCGGGCGCTCTCGCTCCTCGGACAGCTCCATCGGCGCAGCATGGCGCTCGCGGTCGTCATTACCCGCTGGCGAGGCGCGGCCAGGGCCGCCAGGCGTCGCCTATCGCGTGCGCAAACTCCCAGCAAGCACCAACGTGCTCCTTTGGATGTTGTCATCCGGAGGTGATAGCGCGGCCCGGGCCGCCTGACGCGGCCCATCGCGGGCGCTCCTCGTCGGACACCTGCGTCACACAGCCTGGGTGCCAGCTGTGGAGTGACACTTGGAGAAAAAGAAGCACAAGTCACTCATATCAAAGTTCCCGTTCCCTTTTGTTTGTGTCACGCTTGGAAATGCTTGAGAGGTGACACTTTGTCAAATTTGCAGCTGGTGTCTCATCATCATCATCACCGCTGCTCATCAGCCTTCCTTGGATGCCTGCCATGCACGCGGCCCAACGGGGCACTCAGATGGGGTGGGCAGCCCGGACCGCCTTGCGCGGCCCAACACGGGCGCCCGGGGGACGCGGAAACCCGTTTTAGAAAATAACCTCCAGGGGTTTTCCAAGAGCGGCACAGCCCCAGCTCACGTCCGTGTTTCAGTGCGTCAAAAGCGGATTCAAAAGTGTGCTTTTCTCGGTACTTCCCCTGGAGGTCAGTGTTTCTAAAAACTGGGTTTCCGAAATCGTGCTGGAGGTGTTTTGGTCAACCAGGAAAAATGGCATTTACGGGAGAGGGTAAAGTATACCCCCCCCCCCCCTCTCGGCTGATTTACCCTCTCCCGTAAACGCGTTTTTTCCTGGTCGACCAAAACACTCATTGACTCCCATTCATTTGACACTTTGTCATTTTTTCAGCACTTTTTTCGCGCATTGGGTACTCCGCCCATTGACTCCCATTCATTTGACACTTTGTCGTTTTTCCAGACCTTTTTTCACGCATTGGGTACTCCGCCCATTCACTCCCATTCATTTGACACTTTGTCGTTTTTTCAGCACTTTTTTCGCGCATTGGGTACTCCGCCCCATTCACTCCCATTCATTTCACACTTAGAAAAATCATCCGAGCGGCTCTCCACGCATTTTATAGCCGCTTTGGGGCTCCAGCCGCCTCGGCCTTCATTTCTGACTAGGCTCGTGTGGACTTTGTCGTTTTTTCAGCACTTTTTTCGCGCATTGGGTACTCCGCCCCATTCACTCCCATTCATTTCACACTTAGAAAAATCATCCGAGCGGCTCTCCACGCATTTTATAGCCGCTTTGGGGCTCCAGCCGCCTCGGCCTTCATTTCTGACTAGGCTCGTGTGGACTTTGTCGTTTTTTCAGCACTTTTTTCGCGCATTGGGTACTCCGCCCCATTCACTCCCATTCATTTGACACTTTGAAAAATCATCCGAGCGGCTCTCCACGCATTTTATAGCCGCTTTGGGGCTCCAGCCGCCTCGGACTGCATTTCTGACTAGGCTCGTGTGGACTTTGTCGTTTTTTCAGCACTTTTTTTACACATTGGGTACTCTGCCCCATTCACTCCCATTCATTTGACACTTTGAAAAATCATCCGAGCGGCTCTCCACGGGTTTTATAGCCGCTTTGGGGCTCCAGCCGCCTCGGACTGCATTTCTGACTAGGCTCGTGTGGACTTTGTCGTTTTTTCAGCACTTTTTTTACACATTGGGTACTCTGCCCCATTCACTCCCATTCATTTGACACTTTGAAAAATCATCCGAGCGGCTCTCCACGCGTTTTATAGCCGCTTTCAGACTCCTGCCGCCTCGCCTGCACTTCCGCCTCGGTCCGTTAGGATTTAGGCCTTTTTTCAGCACTTTTTCTCCGTTCCTCCGGGGCGACAGCGGCTCTCCACGCATTTTATAGCCGTTTTCAGACTCCTGCCGCCTCGCCTGCACTTCCGCCTCGGTCCGTTAGGATTTAGGCCTTTTTTCAGCACTTTTTCTCCGTTCCTCCGGGGCGACAGCGGCTCTCCACGCATTTTATAGCCGTTTTCAGACTCCTGCCGCCTCGCCTGCACTTCCGCCTCGGTCCGTTAGGATTTAGGCCTTTTTTCAGCACTTTTTCTCCGTTCCTCCGGGGCGACAGCGGCTCTCCACGCATTTTATAGCCGTTTTCAGACTCCTGCCGCCTCGCCTGCACTTCCGCCTCGGTCCGTTAGGATTTAGGCCTTTTTTCAGCACTTTTTCTCCGTT
>NW_026559801.1:15000-20000 GCF_027744805.1 Dunckerocampus dactyliophorus | reverse complement strand
GTGTTTCCGGACTTGCCTGCCGCCGTCGCTGCTTCCCACGCACCTTGGAACCGCCCAGGCGGGCACCTGTCCCGAGAGATGGCGGCGATGCGGGGGCCGAACCGGCGCGGCGCCGATGGAGGACAACTGGGTCAGACGGGTCGTCTCGATCTCGCTACCGATAGGTCGGGCAGAGTGCGACACGCGTGTGACGAGGGGACGGCGAACCGCTGCCTCGGCAATCATCGGCTTCACGGGTGCCATGTGCACTTGCCCATTGAGGCCAACCCGCAGGCTGGAGGAGCCGTCCGCCCGAACACCGGCACCACGGCCGGCCGGCGGGGGCCCTCCAAAGGCGGGTCTGGTTTACCGCTAGGTCAGTGGGGGCTCAGGGGGTTGGGGTGCGTGCGAGCGCGGCCGGGTGGGGGGCAATGGCCCCCCGGGTGGCCGCGCCGGAGGTGTCACTCGCCTCCAGTGAGCACTCGGCTCCTCTCTGTCGGACACCCGGAGGTGAAGCGCGGGCCCTGCTACCGCGCCGGAGGTCCCACTGGCCTCCAATGAGCACACTCGGCTCCTCTTTGTCGGACACCCGGAGGTGAGGCGCGGGCCCCTCTTACCCGCGCCGGAGCCTCAGCGTGCCTTCCAGTGAGCTGGGCTCCTTTTTTATTTTCTTTGGAGTGGGCCACCCGGAGGTGGAGAGCGACCCGCAGACGAAGCACGGCCAGGGGCCGCCGGATGCCGCCCATGGCGGGCGCTCCCACTCCTCTGACACCTGCGAAGCAGCAAAGTGCTCCTTTTCGATTCCTTCCGCCACCCGGAGGTGGAGCGCGGACCCAGCCACCGCGCCGGAGCGAGCAGCAGCCTCGCTCCGAGTGTGCGCCCGCAGACGAAGCACGGCCAGAGGCCGCCGGATGCCGCCCATGGCGGGCGCACACACTTTTCTGACACCTACGAAGCACCCAAGTGCTGCTTTTTGGGATTCGCCACCCGGAGGTGGAGCGCGGACAAAGCCACCGCGCCTAGTGTGCACCCGCAGACGAAGCACGGCCAGAGGCCGCCGGATGCCGCCCATGGCGGGCGCACACACTCTTCTGACACCTTCGTAGCACCAAAGTGCTGCTTTTTGGGATTCGCCACCCGGAGGTGGAGCGCGGACAAAGCTACCGCGCCGGAGCGAGCAGGAGCCTCGCTCCGAGTGTGCACCCGCAGACGAAGCACGGCCAGAGGCCGCCGGATGCCGCCCATGGCGAGCGCACACACTTTGCGGACACCTCGGATTGGCCACCCGGAGGTGGAGAGCGACCCGCAGACGAAGCACGGCCAGGGGCCGCCGGATGCCGCCCATGGCGGGCGCTCTCGCTCCTCGGACAGCTCCATCGGCGCAGCATGGCGCTCGCGGTCGTCATTACCCGCTGGCGAGGCGCGGCCAGGGCCGCCAGGCGTCGCCTATCGCGTGCGCAAACTCCCAGCAAGCACCAACGTGCTCCTTTGGATGTTGTCATCCGGAGGTGATAGCGCGGCCCGGGCCGCCTGACGCGGCCCATCGCGGGCGCTCCTCGTCGGACACCTGCGTCACACAGCCTGGGTGCCAGCTGTGGAGTGACACTTGGAGAAAAAGAAGCACAAGTCACTCATATCAAAGTTCCCGTTCCCTTTTGTTTGTGTCACGCTTGGAAATGCTTGAGAGGTGACACTTTGTCAAATTTGCAGCTGGTGTCTCATCATCATCATCACCGCTGCTCATCAGCCTTCCTTGGATGCCTGCCATGCACGCGGCCCAACGGGGCACTCAGATGGGGTGGGCAGCCCGGACCGCCTTGCGCGGCCCAACACGGGCGCCCGGGGGACGCGGAAACCCGTTTTAGAAAATAACCTCCAGGGGTTTTCCAAGAGCGGCACAGCCCCAGCTCACGTCCGTGTTTCAGTGCGTCAAAAGCGGATTCAAAAGTGTGCTTTTCTCGGTACTTCCCCTGGAGGTCAGTGTTTCTAAAAACTGGGTTTCCGAAATCGTGCTGGAGGTGTTTTGGTCAACCAGGAAAAATGGCATTTACGGGAGAGGGTAAAGTATACCCCCCCCCCCCTCTCGGCTGATTTACCCTCTCCCGTAAACGCGTTTTTTCCTGGTCGACCAAAACACTCATTGACTCCCATTCATTTGACACTTTGTCATTTTTTCAGCACTTTTTTCGCGCATTGGGTACTCCGCCCATTGACTCCCATTCATTTGACACTTTGTCGTTTTTCCAGACCTTTTTTCACGCATTGGGTACTCCGCCCATTCACTCCCATTCATTTGACACTTTGTCGTTTTTTCAGCACTTTTTTCGCGCATTGGGTACTCCGCCCCATTCACTCCCATTCATTTCACACTTAGAAAAATCATCCGAGCGGCTCTCCACGCATTTTATAGCCGCTTTGGGGCTCCAGCCGCCTCGGCCTTCATTTCTGACTAGGCTCGTGTGGACTTTGTCGTTTTTTCAGCACTTTTTTCGCGCATTGGGTACTCCGCCCCATTCACTCCCATTCATTTCACACTTAGAAAAATCATCCGAGCGGCTCTCCACGCATTTTATAGCCGCTTTGGGGCTCCAGCCGCCTCGGCCTTCATTTCTGACTAGGCTCGTGTGGACTTTGTCGTTTTTTCAGCACTTTTTTCGCGCATTGGGTACTCCGCCCCATTCACTCCCATTCATTTGACACTTTGAAAAATCATCCGAGCGGCTCTCCACGCATTTTATAGCCGCTTTGGGGCTCCAGCCGCCTCGGACTGCATTTCTGACTAGGCTCGTGTGGACTTTGTCGTTTTTTCAGCACTTTTTTTACACATTGGGTACTCTGCCCCATTCACTCCCATTCATTTGACACTTTGAAAAATCATCCGAGCGGCTCTCCACGGGTTTTATAGCCGCTTTGGGGCTCCAGCCGCCTCGGACTGCATTTCTGACTAGGCTCGTGTGGACTTTGTCGTTTTTTCAGCACTTTTTTTACACATTGGGTACTCTGCCCCATTCACTCCCATTCATTTGACACTTTGAAAAATCATCCGAGCGGCTCTCCACGCGTTTTATAGCCGCTTTCAGACTCCTGCCGCCTCGCCTGCACTTCCGCCTCGGTCCGTTAGGATTTAGGCCTTTTTTCAGCACTTTTTCTCCGTTCCTCCGGGGCGACAGCGGCTCTCCACGCATTTTATAGCCGTTTTCAGACTCCTGCCGCCTCGCCTGCACTTCCGCCTCGGTCCGTTAGGATTTAGGCCTTTTTTCAGCACTTTTTCTCCGTTCCTCCGGGGCGACAGCGGCTCTCCACGCATTTTATAGCCGTTTTCAGACTCCTGCCGCCTCGCCTGCACTTCCGCCTCGGTCCGTTAGGATTTAGGCCTTTTTTCAGCACTTTTTCTCCGTTCCTCCGGGGCGACAGCGGCTCTCCACGCATTTTATAGCCGTTTTCAGACTCCTGCCGCCTCGCCTGCACTTCCGCCTCGGTCCGTTAGGATTTAGGCCTTTTTTCAGCACTTTTTCTCCGTTTCTCCGGGGCGACAGCGGCTCTCCACGCATTTTATAGCCGTTTTCAGACTCCTGCCGCCTCGCCTGCACTTCCGCCTAGGTCCGTTAGGATTTAGGCCTTTTTTCAGCACTTTTTCTACGTTTCTCCGGGGCGACAGCGGCTCTCCACGCTTTTTATAGCGGTTTTCAGACTCCTGCCGCCTCGCCTGCACTTCCGCCTAGGTCCGTTAGGACGTGGGCCTTTTTTCAGCACTTTTTCTCCGTTTCTCCAGGGCGACAGCGGCTCTCCACGCTTTTTATAGCCGCTTTGGGGCTCCAGCCGCCTCGGCCTGCATTTCTGACTAGGCTCGTGTGGACTTTTTCAGCACTTTTTTTTGTGCATTGGGTACTCTCGCCCATTGACTCCCATTCATTTGACACTTTGTCATATTTTCAGCACTTTTTTTGTGCATTGGGTACTCTCGCCCATTGACTCCCATTCATTTGACACTTTGTCATATTTTCAGCACTTTTTTGGCGCATTGGGTACTCTCGCCCATTGACTCCCATTCATTTGACACTTTGTCATATTTTCAGCACTTTTTTTGTGCATTGGGTACTCTCGCCCATTGACTCCCATTCATTTGACACTTTGTCATATTTTCAGCACTTTTTTGGCGCATTGGGTACTCTCGCCCATTGACTTCAATGCATTTACTGCAACTCCTGCCTGTGTCCGCCAGAGGGCGTCTGGCTTAACAGCGGCTCTCCACGCTATTTCTATCCGCTTTGAGGCTCCAGGCAGCTCGGCCTGGGTTTCTGAATTTCTCCCTTGACACTTTGTTACTTTTTCACCTTTTTTCTCATTTCATCCAGGGACACAGCGGCTCTCCACAGACTTTCCCGCGGCCCCTGGGCTCCAGGACGCTCGGCATGGGTTTCTGAATTTCTCCCTTGACACTTTGCCATTTTTTCACCTTTTTTCTCATTTCATCCAGGGCAACAGCGGCTCTCACAGGCTTTAGAACCGCCCCTGGGCTCCAGGACCCTAGGCATGGGTTTCTGCCTAGCTCCCTTGACACTTTGCCATTTTTTCACCCTTTTTCTCATTTCATCCAGGGCAACAGCGGCTCTCCACAGACTTTGCAGCCGCCCCTGGGCTCCAGGACCCTAGGCATGGGTTTCTGCCTAGCTCCCTTGACACTTTGCCATTTTTTCACCCTTTTTCTCATTTCATCCAGGGACACAGCGGCTCTCACAGACTTTAGAACCGCCCCTGGGCTCCAGGACGCAAGGCATGGCTTACTCTCGCCCATTGACTTCAATGCATTTACTGCAACTCCTGCCTGTGTCCGCCAGAGGGCGTCTGGCTTAACAGCGGCTCTCCACGCTATTTCTATCCGCTTTGAGGCTCCAGGCAGCTCGGCCTGGGTTTCTGAATTTCTCCCTTGACACTTTGCCATTTTTTCACCTTTTTTCTCATTTCATCCAGGGACACAGCGGCTCTCCACAGACTTTGCAGCCGCCCCTGGGCTCCAGGCA
>NW_026559801.1:0-2500 GCF_027744805.1 Dunckerocampus dactyliophorus | reverse complement strand
CCGCCTGACGCGGCCCATCGCGGGCGCTCCTCGTCGGACACCTGCGTCACACAGCCTGGGTGCCAGCTGTGGAGTGACACTTGGAGAAAAAGAAGCACAAGTCACTCATATCAAAGTTCCCGTTCCCTTTTGTTTGTGTCACGCTTGGAAATGCTTGAGAGGTGACACTTTGTCAAATTTGCAGCTGGTGTCTCATCATCATCATCACCGCTGCTCATCAGCCTTCCTTGGATGCCTGCCATGCACGCGGCCCAACGGGGCACTCAGATGGGGTGGGCAGCCCGGACCGCCTTGCGCGGCCCAACACGGGCGCCCGGGGGACGCGGAAACCCGTTTTAGAAAATAACCTCCAGGGGTTTTCCAAGAGCGGCACAGCCCCAGCTCACGTCCGTGTTTCAGTGCGTCAAAAGCGGATTCAAAAGTGTGCTTTTCTCGGTACTTCCCCTGGAGGTCAGTGTTTCTAAAAACTGGGTTTCCGAAATCGTGCTGGAGGTGTTTTGGTCAACCAGGAAAAATGGCATTTACGGGAGAGGGTAAAGTATACCCCCCCCCCCCCTCTCGGCTGATTTACCCTCTCCCGTAAACGCGTTTTTTCCTGGTCGACCAAAACACTCATTGACTCCCATTCATTTGACACTTTGTCATTTTTTCAGCACTTTTTTCGCGCATTGGGTACTCCGCCCATTGACTCCCATTCATTTGACACTTTGTCGTTTTTCCAGACCTTTTTTCACGCATTGGGTACTCCGCCCATTCACTCCCATTCATTTGACACTTTGTCGTTTTTTCAGCACTTTTTTCGCGCATTGGGTACTCCGCCCCATTCACTCCCATTCATTTCACACTTAGAAAAATCATCCGAGCGGCTCTCCACGCATTTTATAGCCGCTTTGGGGCTCCAGCCGCCTCGGCCTTCATTTCTGACTAGGCTCGTGTGGACTTTGTCGTTTTTTCAGCACTTTTTTCGCGCATTGGGTACTCCGCCCCATTCACTCCCATTCATTTCACACTTAGAAAAATCATCCGAGCGGCTCTCCACGCATTTTATAGCCGCTTTGGGGCTCCAGCCGCCTCGGCCTTCATTTCTGACTAGGCTCGTGTGGACTTTGTCGTTTTTTCAGCACTTTTTTCGCGCATTGGGTACTCCGCCCCATTCACTCCCATTCATTTGACACTTTGAAAAATCATCCGAGCGGCTCTCCACGCATTTTATAGCCGCTTTGGGGCTCCAGCCGCCTCGGACTGCATTTCTGACTAGGCTCGTGTGGACTTTGTCGTTTTTTCAGCACTTTTTTTACACATTGGGTACTCTGCCCCATTCACTCCCATTCATTTGACACTTTGAAAAATCATCCGAGCGGCTCTCCACGGGTTTTATAGCCGCTTTGGGGCTCCAGCCGCCTCGGACTGCATTTCTGACTAGGCTCGTGTGGACTTTGTCGTTTTTTCAGCACTTTTTTTACACATTGGGTACTCTGCCCCATTCACTCCCATTCATTTGACACTTTGAAAAATCATCCGAGCGGCTCTCCACGCGTTTTATAGCCGCTTTCAGACTCCTGCCGCCTCGCCTGCACTTCCGCCTCGGTCCGTTAGGATTTAGGCCTTTTTTCAGCACTTTTTCTCCGTTCCTCCGGGGCGACAGCGGCTCTCCACGCATTTTATAGCCGTTTTCAGACTCCTGCCGCCTCGCCTGCACTTCCGCCTCGGTCCGTTAGGATTTAGGCCTTTTTTCAGCACTTTTTCTCCGTTCCTCCGGGGCGACAGCGGCTCTCCACGCATTTTATAGCCGTTTTCAGACTCCTGCCGCCTCGCCTGCACTTCCGCCTCGGTCCGTTAGGATTTAGGCCTTTTTTCAGCACTTTTTCTCCGTTCCTCCGGGGCGACAGCGGCTCTCCACGCATTTTATAGCCGTTTTCAGACTCCTGCCGCCTCGCCTGCACTTCCGCCTAGGTCCGTTAGGATTTAGGCCTTTTTTCAGCACTTTTTCTACGTTTCTCCGGGGCGACAGCGGCTCTCCACGCTTTTTATAGCGGTTTTCAGACTCCTGCCGCCTCGCCTGCACTTCCGCCTAGGTCCGTTAGGACGTGGGCCTTTTTTCAGCACTTTTTCTCCGTTTCTCCAGGGCGACAGCGGCTCTCCACGCTTTTTATAGCCGCTTTGGGGCTCCAGCCGCCTCGGCCTGCATTTCTGACTAGGCTCGTGTGGACTTTTTCAGCACTTTTTTTTGTGCATTGGGTACTCTCGCCCATTGACTCCCATTCATTTGACACTTTGTCATATTTTCAGCACTTTTTTTGTGCATTGGGTACTCTCGCCCATTGACTCCCATTCATTTGACACTTTGTCATATTTTCAGCACTTTTTTGGCGCATTGGGTACTCTCGCCCATTGACTCCCATTCATTTGACACTTTGTCATATTTTCAGCACTTTTTTTGTGCATTGGGTACTCTCGCCCATTGACTCCCATTCATTTGACACTTTGTCATATTTTCAGC
>NW_026559800.1:0-36781 GCF_027744805.1 Dunckerocampus dactyliophorus | reverse complement strand
TTACAGAATAAAGTGTAAATATTAAAGAATAAAGTGTAAATATTAAGAGAATAAAGTGTAAATATTAAGAGAATAAAGTGTAAATATTAAAGAGAAAAGTGTAAATATTAAAGAATAAAGTGTAAATATTAAGAGAATAAAGTGTAAATATTAAGAGAATAAAGTGTAAATATTAAAGAATAAAGTGTAAATATTAGATAATAAAGTGTAAATATTAGAGAATAAAGTGTAAATATTAGATAACAAAGTGTAAATATTAAAGAATAAAGTGTAAATATTAGAGAATAAAGTGTAAATATTAAAGAATAAAGTGTAAATATTAGAGAATAAAGTGTAAATACTAGGATAATAAAGTGTAAATATGAGAGAATAAAGTGTAAATATTAGAGAATAAAGTGTAAATATTAGAGAATAAAGTGTAAATATTAAGAGAATAAAGTGTAAATATTAAAAAATAAAGTATAAATATTAAAGAATAAAGTGTAAATATTAAGAGAATAAAGTGTAAATATTAGATAATAAAGTGTAAATATTAAGGGAATAAAATGTAAATATTAGAGAATAAAGTGTAAATATTAAAAAATAAAGTGTAAATATTAAAGAAAAAAGTGTAAATATTACAGAATAAAGTGTAAATATTAAGAGAATAAAGTGTAAATATTAGGATAATAAAGTGTAAATATTAAGAGAATAAAGTGTAAATATTAAAGAATAAAGTGTAAATATTAAGAGAATAAAGTGTAATATTAAAAAATAAAGTATAAATATTAAAGAATAAAGTGTAAATATTAAGAGAATAAAGTGTAAATATTAGATAATAAAGTGTAATATTAAGGAATAAATGTAAATATTAGATAATAAAGTGTAAATATTAGGATAATAAAGTGTAAATATTAAAGAATAAAGTGTAAATATTAAAGAATAAAGTGTAAATATTAGAGAATAAAGTGTAAATATTAAGAGAATAAAGTGTAAATATTAAAAAATAAAGTGTAAATATTAAGAGAATAAAGTGTAAATATTAAAGAAAAAAGTGTAAATATTAAGAGAATAAAGTGTAAATATTAAAGAATAAAGTGTAAATATTAGAGAATAAAGTGTAAATATTAAGAGAATAAAGTGTAAATATTAAAGAATAAAGTGTAAATATTAAAGAAAAAAGTGTAAATATTAAGAGAATAAAGTGTAAATATTAAAAAATAAAGTGTAAATATTAAGAGAATAAAGTGTAAATATTACAGAATAAAGTGTAAATATTAGAGAATAAAGTGTAAATATTAGATAATAAAGTGTAAATATTAAGAGAATAAAGTGTAAATATTAAGAGAATAAAGTGTAAATATTAAAGAATAAAGTGTAAATATTAGAGAATAAAGTGTAAATATTACAGAATAAAGTGTAAATATTAAGAGAATAAAGTGTAAATATTACAGAATAAAGTGTAAATATTAAAAATAAAGTGTAATATTAAAAAATAAAGTGTAAATATTAAAGAAAAAAGTGTAAATATTAAAGAATTAAAGTGTAAATATTAGATAATAAGTGTAAATATTAAGAGATTAAAGTGTAATATTAAAGAATAAAGTGTAAATATTAAGAATAAAGTGTAAATATTAAAAAATAAAGTGTAAATATTAAGAAAAAAGTGTAAATATTACAGAATAAAGTGTAAATATTACAGAATAGAGTGTAAATATTAAAGAATAAAGTGTAAATATTAAGAGAATAAAATGTAAATATTACAGAATAAAGTGTAAATATTAAGAGAATAAAGTGTAAATATTAAATAATAAAGTGAAATATTAAAGAAAAAAGTGTAAATATTAAAGAATAAAGTGTAAATATTAGATAATAAAGTGTAAATATTAAGAGAATAAAGTGTAAATATTAAAGAATAAGTGTAAATATTACAGAATAAAGTGTAAATATTAAAAATAAAGTGTAATATTAAAGAAAAAAGTGTAAATATTAAGAATAAAGTGTAAATATTAAGAATAGAGTGTAATATTAAAGAATAAGTGTAAATATTAGAGAATAAAGTGTAATATTAAAGAATAAAGTGTAAATATTAGATAATAAGTGTAAATATTAAGAGAATAAAGTGTAAATATTAAGAAAAAAGTGTAAATATTACAGAATAAAGTGTAAATATTAAGAATAGAGTGTAAATATTAAAGAATAAAGTGTAAATATTAAGAGAATAAAGTGTAAATATTAAAGAATAAAGTGTAAATATTAGGATAATAAAGTGTAAATATTAAAGAATAAAGTGTAAATATTAAAGAATAAAGTGTAAATATTAGAGAATAAAGTGTAAATATTAAGAGAATAAAGTGTAAATATTAGAGAATAAAGTGTAAATATTAAGAATAAGTGAAATATTAAGACAATAAAGTGTAAATATTTAGATATAAAGTGTAAATATTAAGACATTAAAGTGTAAATATTAGAGAATAAAGTGTAAATATTAGATAATAAAGTGTAAATATTAAGAATAAGTGTAAATATTAGAGAATAAAGTGTAAATATTACAGAATAAAGTGTAAATATTAAGAGAATAAAGTGTAAATATTAAGAGAATAAAGTGTAAATATTAGAGAAATAAGTGTAAATATTAAGAGAATAAAGTGTAAATATTAAAGAATAAAGTGTAAATATTAAGAGAATAAAGTGTAAATATTAAGAATAAAGTGTAAATATTAGAATAATTGTAATTAGAATAAGTGTAAATATTAAGAAATAAAGTGTAAATATTAGAGAATAAAGTGTAAATATTAGAATAAAGTGTAAATATAGGAGAATAAAGTGTAAATATTAAGAGAATAAAGTGTAAATATTAGAGAATAAAGTGTAAATATTAAGAGAATAAGTGTAAATATTAAAGAATAAAGTGTAAATATTAAGAGAATAAAGTGTAAAATTAAAAATAAAGTGTAAATATTAAGAAAAAAGTGTAAATATTAGAGAATAAAGTGTAAATATTAAAGAATAAAGTGTAAATATTAGATAATAAAGTGTAAATATTAAGAGAATAAAGTGTAAATATTAAAGAATAAAGTGTAAATATTACAGAATAAAGTGTAAATATTAGATAATAAAGTGTAAATATTAAAGAATAAAGTGTAAATATTACAGAATAAAGTGTAAATATTAGAGAATAAAGTGTAAATATTAGATAATAAAGTGTAAATATTAGATAATAAGTGTAAATATTAAGAGAATAAAGTGTAAATATTAAGAGAAAGTGTAAATATTAAGAGAATAAAGTGTAAATATTAAAGAATAAAGTGTAAATATTAAAGAATAAAGTGTAAATATTAAAGAATAAAGTGTAAATAT
The DNA here is from genome assembly GCF_027744805.1 of Dunckerocampus dactyliophorus. Taxonomy (NCBI): domain Eukaryota; kingdom Metazoa; phylum Chordata; class Actinopteri; order Syngnathiformes; family Syngnathidae; genus Dunckerocampus; species Dunckerocampus dactyliophorus. The sequence goes on along the minus strand of NW_026559800.1, from coordinate 33,442 downwards.
TAAGAGAATAAAGTGTAAATATTAGGATAATAAAGTGTAAATATTAAAGAATAAAGTGTAAATATTAGAGAATAAAGTGTAAATATTAAGAGAATAAAGTGTAAATATTACAGAATAAAGTGTAAATATTAGATAATAAAGTGTAATATTAGAGAATAAAGTGTAAATATTACAGAATAAAGTGTAAATATTAGAGAATAAGTGTAAATATTAAAGAATAAGTGTAAATATTAAAGAATAAGTGTAAATATTAGAGAATAAAGTGTAAATATTAAGACAATAAAGTGTAAATATTAGAATAAAGTGTAAATATTAGATAATAAAGTGTAAATATTAAGAGAATAAAGTGTAAATATTAAAGAATAACGTGTAAATATTAAGAGAATAAAGTATAAATATTAAAGAATAAAGTGTAAATATTACAGAATAAAGTGTAAATATTAAAGAATAAAGTGTAAATATTAAGAGAATAAAGTGTAATATTAAAGAATAAAGTGTAAATATTAGATAATAAAGTGTAAATATTAAGAGAATAAAGTGTAAATATTACAGAATAAAGTGTAAATATTAAGAGAATAAAGTGTAAATATTAAAGAAAAAAGTGTAAATATTAGAGAATAAAGTGTAAATATTAAGACAATAAAGTGTAAATATTAGAATAAAGTGTAAATATTAGATAATAAAGTGTAAATATTAAGAGAATAAAGTGTAAATATTAAAGAATAACGTGTAAATATTAAGAGAATAAAGTATAAATATTAAAGAATAAAGTGTAAATATTACAGAATAAAGTGTAAATATTAAGAATAAAGTGTAAATATTAAGAGAATAAAGTGTAAATATTAAAGAATAAAGTGTAAATATTAGATAATAAATTGTAAATATTAGGATAATAAAGTGTAAATATTAAGAGAATAAAGTATAATATTAAGAATAAAGTGTAAATATTAAGAGAATAAAGTGTAAATATTAGATAATAAAGTGTAAATATTAAGGGAATAAAATGTAAATATTAGATAATAAAGTGTAAATATTAGGATAATAAAGTGTAAATATGAGAGAATAAAGTGTAAATATTAGAGAATAAAGTGTAAATATTCGAGATAAAGTGTAAATATTCGAGAATAAAGTGTAAATATGAGAGAATAAAGTGTAAATATTAGAGAATAAAGTGTAAATATTCGAGAATAAAGTGTAAATATTCGAGAATAAAGTGTAAATATTAAGAGAGTAAAGTACAAATATTAAAGAATAAAGTGTAAATGTTAGGATAATAAAGTGTAAATATTAAGAATAAAGTGTAAATATTAGGATAATAAAGTGTAAATATTAGAGAATAAAGTGTAAATATTAAATAATAAAGTGTAAATATGAAAGAATAAGTGTAAATATTACAGAATAAAGTGTAAATATTACAGAATAAAGTGTAAATATTAAGAGAATAAAGTGTAAATATTAAGAGAATAAAGTGTAAATATTACAGAATAAAGTGTAAATATTAAGAGAATAAAGTGTAAATATTAAAGAATAAAGTGTAAATATTAAGAGAATAAAGTGTAAATATTAAAGAAAAGAGTGTAAATATTAGAGAATAAATTGTAAATATTAGAATAAAGTGTAAATATTAAAGAAAAAAGTGTAAATATTAGAGAATAAAGTGTAAATATTAGAATAAAGTGTAAATACTAGGAGAATAAAGTGTAAATATTAAGAGAATAAAGTGTAAATATTAGATAATAAAGTGTAAATATTAAGAGAATAAAGTGTAAATATTAAAGAATAAAGTGTAAATATTAAGAGAATAAAGTGTAAACATTAAAAATAAAGTGTAAATATTAAAGAAAAAAGTGTAAATATTAAGAGAATAAAGTGTAAATATTAAAGAATAAAGTGTAAATATTAGATAATAAGTGTAAATATTAAGAGAATAAAGTGTTAATATGAGAGAATAAAGTGTAATATTAGAGAATAAAGTGTAAATATTAAGAGAGTAAAGTACAAATATTAATGAATAAAGTGTAAATATTAGGATAATAAAGTGTAAATATTAAGAGAATAAAGTGTAAATATTAGATAATAAAGTGTAAATATTAGAGAATAAAGTGTAAATATTCGAGAATAAAGTGTAAATATTCGAGAATAAAGTGTAAATATGAGAGAATTAAAGTGTAAATATTAGAGAATAAAGTGTAAATATTCGAGAATAAAGTGTAAATATTCGAGAATAAAGTGTAAATATTAAGAGAGTAAAGTACAAATAGTAAAGAAAAAAAGTGTAAATATTAAAGAATAAAGTGTAAATATTACAGAATAAAGTGTAAATATTACAGAATAAAGTGTAACTATTAAGAGAATAAAGTGTAAATATTAAGGGAATAAAATGTAAATATTAGATAATAAAGTGTAAATATTAGGATAATAAAGTGTAAATATTAAAGAATAAAGTGTAAATATTAAGAGAATAAAGTGTAAATATTAAGGGAATAAAATGTAAATATTAGAGAATAAAGTGTAAATATTAAAAAATAAAGTGTAAATATTAAGAAAAAAGTGTAAATATTACAGAATAAAGTGTAAATATTAAGAGAATAAAGTGTAAATATTAGGATAATAAAGTGTAAATATTAAGGGAATAAAATGTAAATATTAGATAATAAAGTGTAAATATTCGAGAATAAAGTGTAAATATTAAGAGAATAAAGTATAAATATTAAAGAATAAAGTGTAAATATTAAGAGAATAAAGTGTAAATATTAGATAATAAAGTGTAAATATTAAGGAATAAAATGTAAATATTAGATAATAAAGTGTAAATATTAGGATAATAAAGTGTAAATATTAAAGAATAAAGTGTAAATATTAAAGAATAAAGTGTAAATATTAAGAGAATAAAGTGTAAATATTCAGAGAATAAAGTGTAAATATTAAAGAATAAAGTGTAAATATTAAAGAAAAAAGTGTAAATATTAAGAGAATAAAGTGTAAATATTAAAAAATAAAGTGTAAATATTAAGAGAATAAAGTGTAAATATTAAAGAATAAAGTGTAAATATTAAGAGAAAATGTGTAAATATTACAGAATAAAGTGTAAATATTACAGAATAGAGTGTAAATATTAAAGAATAAAGTGTAAATATTAAGAGAATAAAATGTAAATATTACAGAATATAGTGTAAATATTAAGAGAATAAAGTGTAAATATTAAAAAATAAAGTGTAAATATTAAAGAAAAGTGTAAATATTAAGAATAAAGTGTAAATATTAGATAATAAAGTGTAATATTAAGAGAATAAAGTGTAAATATTAAAGAATAAAGTGTAAATATTACAGAATAAAGTGTAAATATTAAAAAATAAAGTGTAAATATTAAAGAAAAAAGTGTAAATATTACTGAATAAAGTGTAAATATTACAGAATAGAGTGTAAATATTAAAGAATAAAGTGTAAATATTAAGAGAATAAAGTGTAAATATTAAAGAATAAAGTGTAAATATTAGGATAATAAAGTGTAAATATTAAGAGAATAAAGTGTAAATATTAAGAAAAAAGTGTAAATATTACAGAATAAAGTGTAAATATTACAGAATAGAGTGTAAATATTAAAGAATAAAGTGTAAATATTAAGAGAATAAAGTGTAAATATTAAAGAATAAAGTGTAAATATTAGGATAATAAAGTGTAAATATTAAAGAATAAAGTGTAAATATTACAGAATAAAGTGTAAATATTAAGAGAATAAAGTGTAAATATTAAGAGAATAAAGTGTAAATATTAGAGAATAAAGTGTAAATATTACAGAATAAAGTGTAAATATTAAGACAATAAAGTGTAAATATTAGAGAATAAAGTGTAAATATTAAGACAATAAAGTGTAAATATTAGAGAATAAAGTGTAAATATTAGATAATAAAGTGTAAATATTAAAGAATAAAGTGTAAATATTAAGAGAATAAAGTGTAAATATTACAGAATAAAGTGTAAATATTAAGAGAATAAAGTGTAAATATTAAGAGAATAAAGTGTAAATATTAAAGAATAAAGTGTAAATATTAAGAGAATAAAGTGTAAATATTAAAGAAAAAAGTGTAAATATTAGAGAATAAATTGTAAATATTAGAATAAAGTGTAAATATTAAAGAAAAAAGTGTAAATATTAGAGAATAAAGTGTAAATATTAGAATAAAGTGTAAATACTAGGAGAATAAAGTGTAAATATTAAGAGAATAAAGTGTAAATATTAGATAATAAAGTGTAAATATTAAGAGAATAAAGTGTAAATATTAAAGAATAAAGTGTAAATATTAAGAGAATAAAGTGTAAACATTAAAAAATAAAGTGTAAATATTAAAGAAAAAAGTGTAAATATTAAGAGAATAAAGTGTAAATATTAAAGAATAAAGTGTAAATATTAGATAATAAAGTGTAAATATTAAGAGAATAAAGTGTAAATATTAAAGAATAAAGTGTAAATATTACAGAATAAAGTGTAAATATTAGATAATAAAGTGTAAATATTAAAGAATAAAGTGTAAATATTACAGAATAAAGTGTAAATATTAGAGAATAAAGTGTAAATATTAGATAATAAAGTGTAAATATTAGATAATAAAGTGTAAATATTAAGAGAATAAAGTGTAAATATTAAAGAGAAAAGTGTAAATATTAAGAGAATAAAGTGTAAATATTAAAGAATAAAGTGTAAATATTAAAGAAAAAAGTGTAAATATTAAAGAATAAAGTGTAAATATTAAGAGAATAAAGTGTAAATATTAGGATAATAAAGTGTAAATATTAAAGAATAAAGTGTAAATATTAGAGAATAAAGTGTAAATATTAAGAGAATAAAGTGTAAATATTACAGAATAAAGTGTAAATATTAGATAATAAAGTGTAAATATTAAGAGAATAAAGTGTAAATATTACAGAATAAAGTGTAAATATTAGAGAATAAAGTGTAAATATTAAAGAATAAAGTGTAAATATTAAAGAATAAAGTGTAAATATTAGAGAATAAAGTGTAAATATTAAGACAATAAAGTGTAAATATTAGAATAAAGTGTAAATATTAGATAATAAAGTGTAAATATTAAGAGAATAAAGTGTAAATATTAAAGAATAACGTGTAAATATTAAGAGAATAAAGTATAAATATTAAAGAATAAAGTGTAAATATTACAGAATAAAGTGTAAATATTAAAGAATAAAGTGTAAATATTAAGAGAATAAAGTGTAAATATTAAAGAATAAAGTGTAAATATTAGATAATAAAGTGTAAATATTAAGAGAATAAAGTGTAAATATTACAGAATAAAGTGTAAATATTAAGAGAATAAAGTGTAAATATTAAAGAAAAAAGTGTAAATATTAGAGAATAAAGTGTAAATATTAAGACAATAAAGTGTAAATATTAGAATAAAGTGTAAATATTAGATAATAAAGTGTAAATATTAAGAGAATAAAGTGTAAATATTAAAGAATAACGTGTAAATATTAAGAGAATAAAGTATAAATATTAAAGAATAAAGTGTAAATATTACAGAATAAAGTGTAAATATTAAAGAATAAAGTGTAAATATTAAGAGAATAAAGTGTAAATATTAAAGAATAAAGTGTAAATATTAGATAATAAAATGTAAATATTAGGATAATAAAGTGTAAATATTAAGAGAATAAAGTATAAATATTAAAGAATAAAGTGTAAATATTAAGAGAATAAAGTGTAAATATTAGATAATAAAGTGTAAATATTAAGGGAATAAAATGTAAATATTAGATAATAAAGTGTAAATATTAGGATAATAAAGTGTAAATATGAGAGAATAAAGTGTAAATATTAGAGAATAAAGTGTAAATATTCGAGAATAAAGTGTAAATATTCGAGAATAAAGTGTAAATATGAGAGAATAAAGTGTAAATATTAGAGAATAAAGTGTAAATATTCGAGAATAAAGTGTAAATATTCGAGAATAAAGTGTAAATATTAAGAGAGTAAAGTACAAATATTAAAGAATAAAGTGTAAATGTTAGGATAATAAAGTGTAAATATTAAAGAATAAAGTGTAAATATTAGGATAATAAAGTGTAAATATTAGAGAATAAAGTGTAAATATGAAAGAATAAAGTGTAAATATTACAGAATAAAGTGTAAATATTACAGAATAAAGTGTAAATATTAAGAGAATAAAGTGTAAATATTAAGAGAATAAAGTGTAAATATTACAGAATAAAGTGTAAATATTAAGAGAATAAAGTGTAAATATTAAAGAATAAAGTGTAAATATTAAGAGAATAAAGTGTAAATATTAAAGAAAAAAGTGTAAATATTAGAGAATAAATTGTAAATATTAGAATAAAGTGTAAATATTAAAGAAAAAAGTGTAAATATTAGAGAATAAAGTGTAAATATTAGAATAAAGTGTAAATACTAGGAGAATAAAGTGTAAATATTAAGAGAATAAAGTGTAAATATTAGATAATAAAGTGTAAATATTAAGAGAATAAAGTGTAAATATTAAAGAATAAAGTGTAAATATTAAGAGAATAAAGTGTAAACATTAAAAAATAAAGTGTAAATATTAAAGAAAAAAGTGTAAATATTAAGAGAATAAAGTGTAAATATTAAAGAATAAAGTGTAAATATTAGATAATAAAGTGTAAATATTAAGAGAATAAAGTGTAAATATTAAAGAATAAAGTGTAAATATTACAGAATAAAGTGTAAATATTACAGAATAGAGTGTAAATATTAAAGAATAAAGTGTAAATATTAAGAGAATAAAGTGTAAATATTAAAGAATAAAGTGTAAATATTAGGATAATAAAGTGTAAATATTAAGAGAATAAAGTGTAAATATTAAAGAATAAAGTGTAAATATTACAGAATAAAGTGTAAATATTACAGAATAAAGTGTAAATATTAAGAGAATAAAGTGTAAATATTAAGAGAATAAAGTGTAAATATTACAGAATAAAGTGTAAATATTAAGAGAATAAAGTGTAAATATTAAAGAATAAAGTGTAAATATTAAGAGAATAAAGTGTAAATATTAAAGAAAAGAGTGTAAATATTAGAGAATAAATTGTAAATATTAGAATAAAGTGTAAATATTAAAGAAAAAAGTGTAAATATTAGAGAATAAAGTGTAAATATTAGAATAAAGTGTAAATACTAGGAGAATAAAGTGTAAATATTAAGAGAATAAAGTGTAAATATTAGATAATAAAGTGTAAATATTAAGAGAATAAAGTGTAAATATTAAAGAATAAAGTGTAAATATTAAGAGAATAAAGTGTAAACATTAAAAAATAAAGTGTAAATATTAAAGAAAAAAGTGTAAATATTAAGAGAATAAAGTGTAAATATTAAAGAATAAAGTGTAAATATTAGATAATAAAGTGTAAATATTAAGAGAATAAAGTGTAAATATGAGAGAATAAAGTGTAAATATTAGAGAATAAAGTGTAAATATTAAGAGAGTAAAGTACAAATATTAATGAATAAAGTGTAAATATTAGGATAATAAAGTGTAAATATTAAGAGAATAAAGTGTAAATATTAGATAATAAAGTGTAAATATTAGAGAATAAAGTGTAAATATTCGAGAATAAAGTGTAAATATTCGAGAATAAAGTGTAAATATGAGAGAATAAAGTGTAAATATTAGAGAATAAAGTGTAAATATTCGAGAATAAAGTGTAAATATTCGAGAATAAAGTGTAAATATTAAGAGAGTAAAGTACAAATAGTAAAGAAAAAAAGTGTAAATATTAAAGAATAAAGTGTAAATATTACAGAATAAAGTGTAAATATTACAGAATAAAGTGTAACTATTAAGAGAATAAAGTGTAAATATTAAGGGAATAAAATGTAAATATTAGATAATAAAGTGTAAATATTAGGATAATAAAGTGTAAATATTAAAGAATAAAGTGTAAATATTAAGAGAATAAAGTGTAAATATTAAGGGAATAAAATGTAAATATTAGAGAATAAAGTGTAAATATTAAAAAATAAAGTGTAAATATTAAAGAAAAAAGTGTAAATATTACAGAATAAAGTGTAAATATTAAGAGAATAAAGTGTAAATATTAGGATAATAAAGTGTAAATATTAAGGGAATAAAATGTAAATATTAGATAATAAAGTGTAAATATTAAGAGAATAAAGTGTAAATATTAAAGAGAAAAGTGTAAATATTAAGAGAATAAAGTGTAAATATTAAAGAATAAAGTGTAAATATTAAAGAAAAAAGTGTAAATATTAAAGAATAAAGTGTAAATATTAAGAGAATAAAGTGTAAATATTAGGATAATAAAGTGTAAATATTAAAGAATAAAGTGTAAATATTAGAGAATAAAGTGTAAATATTAAGAGAATAAAGTGTAAATATTACAGAATAAAGTGTAAATATTAGATAATAAAGTGTAAATATTAAGAGAATAAAGTGTAAATATTACAGAATAAAGTGTAAATATTAGAGAATAAAGTGTAAATATTAAAGAATAAAGTGTAAATATTAAAGAATAAAGTGTAAATATTAGAGAATAAAGTGTAAATATTAAGACAATAAAGTGTAAATATTAGAATAAAGTGTAAATATTAGATAATAAAGTGTAAATATTAAGAGAATAAAGTGTAAATATTAAAGAATAACGTGTAAATATTAAGAGAATAAAGTATAAATATTAAAGAATAAAGTGTAAATATTACAGAATAAAGTGTAAATATTAAAGAATAAAGTGTAAATATTAAGAGAATAAAGTGTAAATATTAAAGAATAAAGTGTAAATATTAGATAATAAAGTGTAAATATTAAGAGAATAAAGTGTAAATATTACAGAATAAAGTGTAAATATTAAGAGAATAAAGTGTAAATATTAAAGAAAAAAGTGTAAATATTAGAGAATAAAGTGTAAATATTAAGACAATAAAGTGTAAATATTAGAATAAAGTGTAAATATTAGATAATAAAGTGTAAATATTAAGAGAATAAAGTGTAAATATTAAAGAATAACGTGTAAATATTAAGAGAATAAAGTATAAATATTAAAGAATAAAGTGTAAATATTAAGAGAATAAAGTGTAAATATTAAAGAATAAAGTGTAAATATTAGATAATAAAGTGTAAATATTAAGAGAATAAAGTGTAAATATTACAGAATAAAGTGTAAATATTAAGAGAATAAAGTGTAAATATTAAAGAAAAAAGTGTAAATATTAGAGAATAAAGTGTAAATATTAAGACAATAAAGTGTAAATATTAGAATAAAGTGTAAATATTAGATAATAAAGTGTAAATATTAAGAGAATAAAGTGTAAATATTAAAGAATAACGTGTAAATATTAAGAGAATAAAGTATAAATATTAAAGAATAAAGTGTAAATATTACAGAATAAAGTGTAAATATTAAAGAATAAAGTGTAAATATTAAGAGAATAAAGTGTAAATATTAAAGAATAAAGTGTAAATATTAGATAATAAAATGTAAATATTAGGATAATAAAGTGTAAATATTAAGAGAATAAAGTATAAATATTAAAGAATAAAGTGTAAATATTAAGAGAATAAAGTGTAAATATTAGATAATAAAGTGTAAATATTAAGGGAATAAAATGTAAATATTAGATAATAAAGTGTAAATATTAGGATAATAAAGTGTAAATATGAGAGAATAAAGTGTAAATATTAGAGAATAAAGTGTAAATATTCGAGAATAAAGTGTAAATATTCGAGAATAAAGTGTAAATATGAGAGAATAAAGTGTAAATATTAGAGAATAAAGTGTAAATATTCGAGAATAAAGTGTAAATATTCGAGAATAAAGTGTAAATATTAAGAGAGTAAAGTACAAATATTAAAGAAAAAAAGTGTAAATATTAAAGAATAAAGTGTAAATATTACAGAATAAAGTGTAAATATTACAGAATAAAGTGTAACTATTAAGAGAATAAAGTGTAAATATTAAGGGAATAAAATGTAAATATTAGATAATAAAGTGTAAATATTAGGATAATAAAGTGTAAATATTAAAGAATAAAGTGTAAATATTAAGAGAATAAAGTGTAAATATTAAGGGAATAAAATGTAAATATTAGAGAATAAAGTGTAAATATTAAAAAATAAAGTGTAAATATTAAAGAAAAAAGTGTAAATATTACAGAATAAAGTGTAAATATTAAGAGAATAAAGTGTAAATATTAGGATAATAAAGTGTAAATATTAAGAGAATAAAGTGTAAATATTAAAGAATAAAGTGTAAATATTAAGAGAATAAAGTGTAAATATTAAAAAATAAAGTATAAATATTAAAGAATAAAGTGTAAATATTAAGAGAATAAAGTGTAAATATTAGATAATAAAGTGTAAATATTAAGGGAATAAAATGTAAATATTAGATAATAAAGTGTAAATATTAGGATAATAAAGTGTAAATATTAAAGAATAAAGTGTAAATATTAAAGAATAAAGTGTAAATATTAAGAGAATAAAGTGTAAATATTAAGAGAATAAAGTGTAAATATTAAAAAATAAAGTGTAAATATTAAGAGAATAAAGTGTAAATATTAAAGAAAAAAGTGTAAATATTAAGAGAATAAAGTGTAAATATTAAAGAATAAAGTGTAAATATTAGAGAATAAAGTGTAAATATTAAGAGAATAAAGTGTAAATATTAAAGAATAAAGTGTAAATATTAAAGAAAAAAGTGTAAATATTAAGAGAATAAAGTGTAAATATTAAAAAATAAAGTGTAAATATTAAGAGAATAAAGTGTAAATATTAAAGAATAAAGTGTAAATATTAAGAGAATAAAGTGTAAATATTACAGAATAAAGTGTAAATATTAGAGAATAAAGTGTAAATATTAGATAATAAAGTGTAAATATTAAGAGAATAAAGTGTAAATATTAAGAGAATAAAGTGTAAATATTAAAGAATAAAGTGTAAATATTAGAGAATAAAGTGTAAATATTACAGAATAAAGTGTAAATATTAAGAGAATAAAGTGTAAATATTACAGAATAAAGTGTAAATATTAAAAAATAAAGTGTAAATATTAAAGAAAAAAGTGTAAATATTAAAGAATAAAGTGTAAATATTAGATAATAAAGTGTAAATATTAAGAGAATAAAGTGTAAATATTAAAGAATAAAGTGTAAATATTACAGAATAAAGTGTAAATATTAAAAAATAAAGTGTAAATATTTAAGAAAAAAGTGTAAATATTACAGAATAAAGTGTAAATATTACAGAATAGAGTGTAAATATTAAAGAATAAATTGTAAATATTAAGAGAATAAAATGTAAATATTAAAGAAAAAAGTGTAAATATTAGAGAATAAAGTGTAAATATTAAGAGAATAAAGTGTAAATATTAAGAGAATAAAGTGTAAATATTAAAGAATAAAGTGTAAATATTAGAGAATAAAGTGTAAATATTACAGAATAAAGTGTAAATATTAAGAGAATAAAGTGTAAATATTAAAAATAAAGTGTAAATATTAAAGAAAAAAGTGTAAATATTAAAGAATAAAGTGTAAATATTAGATAATAAAGTGTAAATATTAAGAGAATAAAGTGTAAATATTAAAGAAAAAAGTGTAAATATTACAGAATAAAGTGTAAATATTACAGAATAGAGTGTAAATATTAAAGAATAAAGTGTAAATATTAAGAGAATAAAGTGTAAATATTAAAGAATAAAGTGTAAATATTAGGATAATAAAGTGTAAATATTAAGAGAATAAAGTGTAAATATTAAAGAAAAAAGTGTAAATATTACAGAATAAAGTGTAAATATTACAGAATAGAGTGTAAATATTAAAGAATAAAGTGTAAATATTAAGAGAATAAAGTGTAAATATTAAAGAATAAAGTGTAAATATTAGGATAATAAAGTGTAAATATTAAGAGAATAAAGTGTAAATATTAAAGAATAAAGTGTAAATATTACAGAATAAAGTGTAAATATTAAGAGAATAAAGTGTAAATATTAAGAGAATAAAGTGTAAATATTAGAGAATAAAGTGTAAATATTACAGAATAAAGTGTAAATATTAAGACAATAAAGTGTAAATATTAGAGAATAAAGTGTAAATATTAAGACAATAAAGTGTAAATATTAGAGAATAAAGTGTAAATATTAGATAATAAAGTGTAAATATTAAAGAATAAAGTGTAAATATTAAGAGAATAAAGTGTAAATATTACAGAATAAAGTGTAAATATTAAGAGAATAAAGTGTAAATATTAAGAGAATAAAGTGTAAATATTACAGAATAAAGTGTAAATATTAAGAGAATAAAGTGTAAATATTAAAGAATAAAGTGTAAATATTAAGAGAATAAAGTGTAAATATTAGAATAAAGTGTAAATATTAAAGAAAAAAGTGTAAATATTAGAGAATAAAGTGTAAATATTAGAATAAAGTGTAAATACTAGGAGAATAAAGTGTAAATATTAAGAGAATAAAGTGTAAATATTAGATAATAAAGTGTAAATATTAAGAGAATAAAGTGTAAATATTAAAGAATAAAGTGTAAATATTAAGAGAATAAAGTGTAAACATTAAAAAATAAAGTGTAAATATTAAAGAAAAAAGTGTAAATATTAAGAGAATAAAGTGTAAATATTAAAGAATAAAGTGTAAATATTAAATAATAAAGTGTAAATATTAAGAGAATAAAGTGTAAATATTAAAGAATAAAGTGTAAATATTACAGAATAAAGTGTAAATATTAGATAATAAAGTGTAAATATTAAAGAATAAAGTGTAAATATTACAGAATAAAGTGTAAATATTAAGAGAATAAAGTGTAAATATTAAGAGAATAAAGTGTAAATATTACAGAATAAAGTGTAAATATTAAGAGAATAAAGTGTAAATATTAAAGAAAAAAGTGTAAATATTAGAGAATAAAGTGTAAATATTAAGACAATAAAGTGTAAATATTAGAATAAAGTGTAAATATTAGATAATAAAGTGTAAATATTAAGAGAATAAAGTGTAAATATTAAAGAATAACGTGTAAATATTAAGAGAATAAAGTATAAATATTAAAGAATAAAGTGTATATATTACAGAATAAAGTGTAAATATTAAAGAATAAAGTGTAAATATTAAGAGAATAAAGTGTAAATATTAAAGAATAAAGTGTAAATATTAGATAATAAAATGTAAATATTAGGATAATAAAGTGTAAATATTAAGAGAATAAAGTATAAATATTAAAGAATAAAGTGTAAATATTAAGAGAATAAAGTGTAAATATTAGATAATAAAGTGTAAATATTAAGGGAATAAAATGTAAATATTAGATAATAAAGTGTAAATATTAGGATAATAAAGTGTAAATATGAGAGAATGAAGTGTAAATATTAGAGAATAAAGTGTAAATATTCGAGAAAAAAGTGTAAATATTCGAGAATAAAGTGTAAATATGAGAGAATAAAGTGTAAATATTAGAGAATAAAGTGTAAATATTCGAGAATAAAGTGTAAATATTCGAGAATAAAGTGTAAATATTAAGAGAGTAAAGTACAAATATTAAAGAATAAAGTGTAAATGTTAGGATAATAAAGTGTAAATATTAAAGAATAAAGTGTAAATATTAGGATAATAAAGTGTAAATATTAGAGAATAAAGTGTAAATATTAGATAATAAAGTGTAAATATTAAGAGAATAAAGTGTAAATATTACAGAATAAAGTGTAAATATTAGATAATAAAGTGTAAATATTAAGAGAATAAAGTGTAAATATTAGATAATAAAGTGTAAATATTAAGGGAATAAAATGTAAATATTAGATAATAAAGTGTAAATATTAGGATAATAAAGTGTAAATATGAGAGAATGAAGTGTAAATATTAGAGAATAAAGTGTAAATATTCGAGAATAAAGTGTAAATATTCGAGAATAAAGTGTAAATATGAGAGAATAAAGTGTAAATATTAGAGAATAAAGTGTAAATATTCGAGAATAAAGTGTAAATATTCGAGAATAAAGTGTAAATATTAAGAGAGTAAAGTACAAATATTAAAGAATAAAGTGTAAATGTTAGGATAATAAAGTGTAAATATTAAAGAATAAAGTGTAAATATTAGGATAATAAAGTGTAAATATTAGAGAATAAAGTGTAAATATTAGATAATAAAGTGTAAATATTAAGAGAATAAAGTGTAAATATTACAGAATAAAGTGTAAATATTAGATAATAAAGTGTAAATATTAAGAGAATAAAGTGTAAATATTACAGAATAAAGTGTAAATATTAGAGAATAAAGTGTAAATATTAAAGAATAAAGTGTAAATATTAAAGAATAAAGTGTAAATATGAGAGAATAAAGTGTAAATATTACAGAATAAAGTGTAAATATTAAGAGAATAAAGTGTAAATATTAAGAGAATAAAGTGTAAATATTACAGAATAAAGTGTAAATATTAAGAGAATAAAGTGTAAATATTAAAGAAAAAAGTGTAAATATTAGAGAATAAAGTGTAAATATTAAGACAATAAAGTGTAAATATTAGAATAAAGTGTAAATATTAGATAATAAAGTGTAAATATTAAGAGAATAAAGTGTAAATATTAAAGAATAACGTGTAAATATTAAGAGAATAAAGTATAAATATTAAAGAATAAAGTGTAAATATTACAGAATAAAGTGTAAATATTAAAGAATAAAGTGTAAATATTAAGAGAATAAAGTGTAAATATTAAAGAATAAAGTGTAAATATTAGATAATAAAATGTAAATATTAGGATAATAAAGTGTAAATATTAAGAGAATAAAGTATAAATATTAAAGAATAAAGTGTAAATATTAAGAGAATAAAGTGTAAATATTAGATAATAAAGTGTAAATATTAAGGGAATAAAATGTAAATATTAGATAATAAAGTGTAAATATTAGGATAATAAAGTGTAAATATGAGAGAATAAAGTGTAAATATTAGAGATTAAAGTGTAAATATTCGAGAATAAAGTGTAAATATTCGAGAATAAAGTGTAAATATGAGAGAATAAAGTGTAAATATTAGAGAATAAAGTGTAAATATTCGAGAATAAAGTGTAAATATTCGAGAATAAAGTGTAAATATTAAGAGAGTAAAGTACAAATATTAAAGAATAAAGTGTAAATGTTAGGATAATAAAGTGTAAATATTAAAGAATAAAGTGTAAATATTAGGATAATAAAGTGTAAATATTAGAGAATAAAGTGTAAATATTAAATAATAAAGTGTAAATATTAAAGAATAAAGTGTAAATATTACAGAATAAAGTGTAAATATTACAGAATAAAGTGTAACTATTAAGAGAATAAAGTGTAAATATTACAGAATAAAGTGTAAATATTAGAGAATAAAGTGTAAATATTAGATAATAAAGTGTAAATATTAAGAGAATAAAGTGTAAATATTAGGAGAATAAAGTGTAAATACTAGGATAATAAAGTGTAAATATTAAGAGAATAAAGTGTAAATATTAAAGAATAAATTGTAAATATTAGAGAATAAAGTGTAAATATTAGGAGAATAAAGTGTAAATATTAGGATAATAAAGTGTAAATATTAGAGAATAAAGTGTAAATATTAGAGAATAAAGTGTAAATATTCCAGAATAAAGTGTAAATATTAGAGAATAAAATGTAAATATTAGAGAATAAAGTGTAAATATTAAAGAATAAAGTGTAAATATTAGAGAATAAAGTGTAAATATTAGAGAATAAAGTGTAAATATTAAGAGAATAAAGTCTAAATATTAAGAGAATAAAGTGTAAATATTAAAAAATAAAGTGTAAATATTAAAGAAAAAAGTGTAAATATTACAGAATAAAGTGTAAATATTACAGAATAAAGTGTAAATATTAAAGAATAAAGTGTAAATATTAGAGAATAAAGTGTAAATATTAAGATAATAAAGTGTAAATATTAAGAGAATAAAGTGTAAATATTAAAGAATAAAGTGTAAATATTAAGAGAATAAAGTGTAAATATTACAGAATAAAGTGTAAATATTAGATAATAAAGTGTAAATATTAAAGAATAAAGTGTAAATATTAAGAGAATAAAGTGTAAATATTAAGAGAATAAAGTGTAAATATTAAAGAATAAAGTGTAAATATTAGATAATAAAGTGTAAATATTAGAGAATAAAGTGTAAATATTAGATAACAAAGTGTAAATATTAAAGAATAAAGTGTAAATATTAGAGAATAAAGTGTAAATATTAAAGAATAAAGTGTAAATATTAGAGAATAAAGTGTAAATACTAGGATAATAAAGTGTAAATATGAGAGAATAAAGTGTAAATATTAGAGAATAAAGTGTAAATATTAGAGAATAAAGTGTAAATATTAAGAGAATAAAGTGTAAATATTAAAGAGAAAAGTGTAAATATTAAGAGAATAAAGTGTAAATATTAAGAGAATAAAGTGTAAATATTAAAAAATAAAGTGTAAATATTAAGAGAATAAAGTGTAAATATTAAAGAAAAAAGTGTAAATATTATGAGAATAAAGTGTAAATATTAAAGAATAAAGTGTAAATATTAGAGAATAAAGTGTAAATATTAAGAGAATAAAGTGTAAATATTAAAGAATAAAGTGTAAATATTAAAGAAAAAAGTGTAAATATTAAGAGAATAAAGTGTAAATATTAAAAAATAAAGTGTAAATATTAAGAGAATAAAGTGTAAATATTAAAGAATAAAGTGTAAATATTAAGAGAATAAAGTGTAAATATTACAGAATAAAGTGTAAATATTAGAGAATAAAGTGTAAATATTAGATAATAAAGTGTAAATATTAAGAGAATAAAGTGTAAATATTAAGAGAATAAAGTGTAAATATTAAAGAATAAAGTGTAAATATTAGAGAATAAAGTGTAAATATTACAGAATAAAGTGTAAATATTAAGAGAATAAAGTGTAAATATTACAGAATAAAGTGTAAATATTAAAAAATAAAGTGTAAATATTAAAAAATAAAGTGTAAATATTAAAGAAAAAAGTGTAAATATTAAAGAATAAAGTGTAAATATTAGTTAATAAAGTGTAAATATTAAGAGAATAAAGTGTAAATATTAAAGAATAAAGTGTAAATATTACAGAATAAAGTGTAAATATTAAAAAATAAAGTGTAAATATTAAAGAAAAAAGTGTAAATATTACAGAATAAAGTGTAAATATTACAGAATAGAGTGTAAATATTAAAGAATAAAGTGTAAATATTAAGAGAATAAAATGTAAATATTAAAGAATAAAGTGTAAATATTAAGAGAATAAAGTGTAAATATTAAGAGAATAAAGTGTAAATATTAGAGAATAAAGTGTAAATATTACAGAATAAAGTGTAAATATTAAGACAATAAAGTGTAAATATTAGAGAATAAAGTGTAAATATTAAGACAATAAAGTGTAAATATTAGAGAATAAAGTGTAAATATTAGATAATAAAGTGTAAATATTAAAGAATAAAGTGTAAATATTAAGAGAATAAAGTGTAAATATTACAGAATAAAGTGTAAATATTAAGAGAATAAAGTGTAAATATTAAGAGAATAAAGTGTAAATATTACAGAATAAAGTGTAAATATTAAGAGAATAAAGTGTAAATATTAAAGAATAAAGTGTAAATATTAAGAGAATAAAGTGTAAATATTAAAGAAAAAAGTGTAAATATTAGAGAATAAATTGTAAATATTAGAATAAAGTGTAAATATTAAAGAAAAAAGTGTAAATATTAGAGAATAAAGTGTAAATATTAGAATAAAGTGTAAATACTAGGAGAATAAAGTGTAAATATTAAGAGAATAAAGTGTAAATATTAGATAATAAAGTGTAAATATTAAGAGAATAAAGTGTAAATATTAAAGAATAAAGTGTAAATATTAAGAGAATAAAGTGTAAACATTAAAAAATAAAGTGTAAATATTAAAGAAAAAAGTGTAAATATTAAGAGAATAAAGTGTAAATATTAAAGAATAAAGTGTAAATATTAGATAATAAAGTGTAAATATTAAGAGAATAAAGTGTAAATATTAAAAAATAAAGTGTAAATATTACAGAATAAAGTGTAAATATTAGATAATAAAGTGTAAATATTAAAGAATAAAGTGTAAATATTACAGAATAAAGTGTAAATATTAGAGAATAAAGTGTAAATATTAGATAATAAAGTGTAAATATTAGATAATAAAGTGTAAATATTAAGAGAATAAAGTGTAAATATTAAAGAGAAAAGTGTAAATATTAAGAGAATAAAGTGTAAATATTAAGAGAATAAAGTGTAAATATTAGGATAATAAAGTGTAAATATTAAGTGAATAAAATGTAAATATTAGATAATAAAGTGTAAATATTAGGATAATAAAGTGTAAATATGAGAGAATAAAGTGTAAATATTAAGAGAATAAAGTGTAAATATTAAAGAATAAAGTGTAAATATTAAAGAAAAAAGTGTAAATATTAAAGAATAAAGTGTAAATATTAAGAGAATAAAGTGTAAATATTAGGATAATAAAGTGTAAATATTAAAGAATAAAGTGTAAATATTAGAGAATAAAGTGTAAATATTAGATAATAAAGTGTAAATATTAAGAGAATAAAGTGTAAATATTACAGAATAAAGTGTAAATATTAGATAATAAAGTGTAAATATTAAGAGAATAAAGTGTAAATATTACAGAATAAAGTGTAAATATTAGAGAATAAAGTGTAAATATTAAAGAATAAAGTGTAAATATTAAAGAATAAAGTGTAAATATGAGAGAATAAAGTGTAAATATTACAGAATAAAGTGTAAATATTAAGAGAATAAAGTGTAAATATTAAGAGAATAAAGTGTAAATATTACAGAATAAAGTGTAAATATTAAGAGAATAAAGTGTAAATATTAAAGAAAAAAGTGTAAATATTAGAGAATAAAGTGTAAATATTAAGACAATAAAGTGTAAATATTAGAATAAAGTGTAAATATTAGATAATAAAGTGTAAATATTAAGAGAATAAAGTGTAAATATTAAAGAATAACGTGTAAATATTAAGAGAATAAAGTATAAATATTAAAGAATAAAGTGTAAATATTACAGAATAAAGTGTAAATATTAAAGAATAAAGTGTAAATATTAAGAGAATAAAGTGTAAATATTAAAGAATAAAGTGTAAATATTAGATAATAAAATGTAAATATTAGGATAATAAAGTGTAAATATTAAGAGAATAAAGTATAAATATTAAAGAATAAAGTGTAAATATTAAGAGAATAAAGTGTAAATATTAGATAATAAAGTGTAAATATTAAGGGAATAAAATGTAAATATTAGATAATAAAGTGTAAATATTAGGATAATAAAGTGTAAATATGAGAGAATAAAGTGTAAATATTAGAGAATAAAGTGTAAATATTCGAGAATAAAGTGTAAATATTCGAGAATAAAGTGTAAATATGAGAGAATAAAGTGTAAATATTAGAGAATAAAGTGTAAATATTCGAGAATAAAGTGTAAATATTCGAGAATAAAGTGTAAATATTAAGAGAGTAAAGTACAAATATTAAAGAAAAAAAGTGTAAATATTAAAGAATAAAGTGTAAATATTACAGAATAAAGTGTAAATATTACAGAATAAAGTGTAACTATTAAGAGAATAAAGTGTAAATATTACAGAATAAAGTGTAAATATTAGAGAATAAAGTGTAAATATTAGATAATAAAGTGTAAATATTAAGAGAATAAAGTGTAAATATTAGGAGAATAAAGTGTAAATACTAGGATAATAAAGTGTAAATATTAAGAGAATAAAGTGTAAATATTAAAGAATAAATTGTAAATATTAGAGAATAAAGTGTAAATATTAGGAGAATAAAGTGTAAATATTAGGATAATAAAGTGTAAATATTAGAGAATAAAGTGTAAATATTAGAGAATAAAGTGTAAATATTCCAGAATAAAGTGTAAATATTAGAGAATAAAATGTAAATATTAGAGAATAAAGTGTAAATATTAAAGAATAAAGTGTAAATATTAGAGAATAAAGTGTAAATATTAGAGAATAAAGTGTAAATATTAAGAGAATAAAGTCTAAATATTAAGAGAATAAAGTGTAAATATTAAAAAATAAAGTGTAAATATTAAAGAAAAAAGTGTAAATATTACAGAATAAAGTGTAAATATTACAGAATAAAGTGTAAATATTAAAGAATAAAGTGTAAATATTAGAGAATAAAGTGTAAATATTAGAGAATAAAGTGTAAATATTAAGATAATAAAGTGTAAATATTAAGAGAATAAAGTGTAAATATTAAAGAATAAAGTGTAAATATTAAGAGAATAAAGTGTAAATATTACAGAATAAAGTGTAAATATTAGATAATAAAGTGTAAATATTAAGAGAATAAAGTGTAAATATTACAGAATAAAGTGTAAATATTAGATAATAAAGTGTAAATATTAAGAGAATAAAGTGTAAATATTAGAGAATAAAGTGTAAATATTAGGATAATAAAGTGTAAATATGAGAGAATAAAGTGTAAATATTACAGAATAAAGTGTAAATATTAAGAGAATAAAGTGTAAATATTAAAGAATAAAGTGTAAATATTACAGAATAAAGTGTAAATATTAGATAATAAAGTGTAAATATTAAGAGAATAAAGTGTAAATATTAAAGAAAAAAGTGTAAATATTAGAGAATAAAGTGTAAATATTAAGACAATAAAGTGTAAATATTAGAATAAAGTGTAAATACTAGGAGAATAAAGTGTAAATATTAAGAGAATAAAGTGTAAATATTAGATAATAAAGTGTAAATATTAAGAGAATAAAGTGTAAATATTAAAGAATAACGTGTAAATATTAAGAGAATAAAGTGTAAATATTAAAAAATAAAGTGTAAATATTAAAGAAAAAAGTGTAAATATTAAGAGAATAAAGTGTAAATATTAAGAGAATAAAGTGTAAATATTACAGAATAAAGTGTAAATATTAAAGAATAAAGTGTAAATATTAAGAGAATAAAGTGTAAATATTAAAGAGAAAAGTGTAAATATTAAAGAATAAAGTGTAAATATTAAGAGAATAAAGTGTAAATATTAAGAGAATAAAGTGTAAATATTAAAGAATAAAGTGTAAAAATTAAGAGAATAAAGTGTAAATATTAGAGAATAAAGTGTAAATATTAGAATAAAGTGTAAATACTAGGATAATAAAGTGTAAATATTAAGAGAATAAAGTGTAAATATTAGGATAATAAAGTGTAAATATTACAGAATAAAGTGTAAATATTCGAGAATAAAGTGTAAATATTCCAGAATAAAGTGTAAATATTAAAGAATAAAGTGTAAATATTAAAGAATAAAGTGTAAATATTAGAGAATAAAGTGTAAATATTAGAGAATAAAGTGTAAATATTAAAGAATAAAGTGTAAATATTAGAGAATAAAGTGTAAATATTAAGGGAATAAAATGTAAATATTAGAGAATAAAGTGTAAATATTAAGAGAATAAAGCATAAATATTAAAGAATAAAGTGTAAATATTAGAGAATAAAGTGTAAATATTAAGACAATAAAGTGTAAATATTAGATAATAAAGTGTAAATATTAAGAGAATAAAGTGTAAATATTAAAGAATAAAGTGTAAATATTAAGAGAATAAAGTGTAAATATTAAAGAATAAAGTGTAAATATTAAGAGAATAAAGTGTAAATATTAGGATAATAAAGTGTAAATATTAAGTGAATAAAATGTAAATATTAGATAATAAAGTGTAAATATTAGGATAATAAAGTGTAAATATGAGAGAATAAAGTGTAAATATTAAGAGAATAAAGTGTAAATATTAAAGAATAAAGTGTAAATATTAAGAGAATAAAGTGTAAATATTAGGATAATAAAGTGTAAATATTAAAGAATAAAGTGTAAATATTAGAGAATAAAGTGTAAATATTAGATAATAAAGTGTAAATATTAAGAGAATAAAGTGTAAATATTACAGAATAAAGTGTAAATATTAGATAATAAAGTGTAAATATTAAGAGAATAAAGTGTAAATATTACAGAATAAAGTGTAAATATTAGAGAATAAAGTGTAAATATTAAAGAATAAAGTGTAAATATTAAAGAATAAAGTGTAAATATGAGAGAATAAAGTGTAAATATTACAGAATAAAGTGTAAATATTAAGAGAATAAAGTGTAAATATTAAGAGAATAAAGTGTAAATATTACAGAATAAAGTGTAAATATTAAGCGAATAAAGTGTAAATATTAAAGAAAAAAGTGTAAATATTAGAGAATAAAGTGTAAATATTAAGACAATAAAGTGTAAATATTAGAATAAAGTGTAAATATTAGATAATAAAGTGTAAATATTAAGAGAATAAAGTGTAAATATTAAAGAATAACGTGTAAATATTAAGAGAATAAAGTATAAATATTAAAGAATAAAGTGTAAATATTACAGAATAAAGTGTAAATATTAAAGAATAAAGTGTAAATATTAAGAGAATAAAGTGTAAATATTAAAGAATAAAGTGTAAATATTAGATAATAAAATGTAAATATTAGGATAATAAAGTGTAAATATTAAGAGAATAAAGTATAAATATTAAAGAATAAAGTGTAAATATTAAGAGAATAAAGTGTAAATATTAGATAATAAAGTGTAAATATTAAGGGAATAAAATGTAAATATTAGATAATAAAGTGTAAATATTAGGATAATAAAGTGTAAATATGAGAGAATAAAGTGTAAATATTAGAGAATAAAGTGTAAATATTCGAGAATAAAGTGTAAATATTCGAGAATAAAGTGTAAATATGAGAGAATAAAGTGTAAATATTAGAGAATAAAGTGTAAATATTCGAGAATAAAGTGTAAATATTCGAGAATAAAGTGTAAATATTAAGAGAGTAAAGTACAAATATTAAAGAAAAAAAGTGTAAATATTAAAGAATAAAGTGTAAATATTACAGAATAAAGTGTAAATATTACAGAATAAAGTGTAACTATTAAGAGAATAAAGTGTAAATATTACAGAATAAAGTGTAAATATTAGAGAATAAAGTGTAAATATTAGATAATAAAGTGTAAATATTAAGAGAATAAAGTGTAAATATTAGGAGAATAAAGTGTAAATACTAGGATAATAAAGTGTAAATATTAAGAGAATAAAGTGTAAATATTAAAGAATAAATTGTAAATATTAGAGAATAAAGTGTAAATATTAGGAGAATAAAGTGTAAATATTAGGATAATAAAGTGTAAATATTAGAGAATAAAGTGTAAATATTAGAGAATAAAGTGTAAATATTCCAGAATAAAGTGTAAATATTAGAGAATAAAATGTAAATATTAGAGAATAAAGTGTAAATATTAAAGAATAAAGTGTAAATATTAGAGAATAAAGTGTAAATATTAGAGAATAAAGTGTAAATATTAAGAGAATAAAGTCTAAATATTAAGAGAATAAAGTGTAAATATTAAAAAATAAAGTGTAAATATTAAAGAAAAAAGTGTAAATATTACAGAATAAAGTGTAAATATTACAGAATAAAGTGTAAATATTAAAGAATAAAGTGTAAATATTAGAGAATAAAGTGTAAATATTAGAGAATAAAGTGTAAATATTAAGATAATAAAGTGTAAATATTAAGAGAATAAAGTGTAAATATTAAAGAATAAAGTGTAAATATTAAGAGAATAAAGTGTAAATATTACAGAATAAAGTGTAAATATTAGATAATAAAGTGTAAATATTAAGAGAATAAAGTGTAAATATTACAGAATAAAGTGTAAATATTAGATAATAAAGTGTAAATATTAAGAGAATAAAGTGTAAATATTAGAGAATAAAGTGTAAATATTAGGATAATAAAGTGTAAATATGAGAGAATAAAGTGTAAATATTACAGAATAAAGTGTAAATATTAAGAGAATAAAGTGTAAATATTAAAGAAAAAAGTGTAAATATTAAAGAATAAAGTGTAAATATTAAGAGAATAAAGAGTAAATATTAAGAGAATAAAGTGTAAATATTAGGATAATAAAGTGTAAATATTAGAGAATAAAGTGTAAATATTAGATAATAAAGTGTAAATATTAAGAGAATAAAGTGTAAATATTAAAGAATAAAGTGTAAATATTAAGAGAATAAAGTGTAAATATTAAGAGAATAAAGTGTAAATATTAAAGAATAAAGTGTAAATATTAAGAGAATAAAGTGTAAATATTACAGAATAAAGTATAAATATTAAGAGAATAAAGTGTAAATATTAAAAAATAAAGTGTAAATATTAGGATAATAAAGTGTAAATATGAGAGAATAAAGTGTAAATATTAGAGAATAAAGTGTAAATATTCGAGAATAAAGTGTAAATATTCGAGAATAAAGTGTAAATATTAAAGAATAAAGTGTAAATGTTAGGATAATAAAGTGTAAATATTAAAGAATAAAGTGTAAATATTAAAGAATAAAGTGTAAATATTAGAGAATAAAGTGTAAATATTCCACAATAAAGTGTAAATATTAGAGAATAAAGTGTAAATATTACAGAATAAAGTGTAAATATTAGAGAATAAAGTGTAAATATTAAAGAATAAAGTGTAAATATTAAGAGAATAAAGTGTAAATATTACAGAATAAAGTGTAAATATTAAGAGAATAAAGTGTAAATATTAAGAGAATAAAGTGTAAATATTAAAGAATAAACTATAAATATTAAGAGAATAAAGTGTAAATATTAAAAAATAAAGTGTAAATATTAAAGAAAAAAGTGTAAATATTAAAGAATAAAGTGTAAATATTAGAGAATAAAGTGTAAATATTAAAGAATAAAGTGTAAATATTAGATAATAAAGTGTAAATATTAAAGAATAAAGTGTAAATATTAAGACAATAAAGTGTAAATATTAGAGAATAAAGTGTAAATATTAAAGAATAAAGTGTAAATATTAGAGAATAAAGTGTAAATATTAGAGAATAAACTATAAATATTAAGAGAATAAAGTGTAAATATTAGAGAATAAAGTGTAAATATTAAGAGAGTAAAGTACAAATATTAAAGAATAAAGTGTAAATATTAGAGAATAAAGTGTAAATACTAGGATAATAAAGTGTAAATATTAAGAGAATAAAGTATAAATATTAAAGAATAAAGTGTAAATACAAGGATAATAAAGTGTAAATATTAAGAGAATAAAGTATAAATATTAAAGAATAAAGTGTAAATATTAGGATAATAAAGTGTAAATATTACAGAATAAAGTGTAAATATGAGAGAATAAAGTGTAAATATTAAGAGAATAAAGTGTAAATATTAAAGAATAAAGTGTAAATATTAAAGAATAAAGTGTAAATATTAGAGAATAAAGTGTAAATATTAGGAGAATGAAGTGTAAATACTAGGATAATAAAGTGTAAATATTAAGAGAATAAAGTGTAAATATTAGGATAATAAAGTGTAAATATTAAAGAATAAAGTGTAAATATTAAAGAAAAAATTGTAAATATTAGAGAATAAAGTGTAAATATTAAAGCATAAAGTGTAAATATTAGAGAATAAAGTGTAAATATTAAAGAATAAAGTGTAAATATTAGGAGAATAAAGTGTAAATATGAGAGAATAAAGTGTAAATATTCCAGAATAAAGTGTAAATATTAAAGAATAAAGTGTAAATATTCGAGAATAAAGTATAAATATTAAAGAATAGGGTTAGGGTTAGGGGTAGGGTTAGGGTTAGGGTTAGGGTTAGGGTTAGGGTTAAGTTTAGGGTTAGGGTTAGGGTTGGGGTTAGGGTTAGGGGTTAGGGTTAGGGTTAGGGTTAGGGTTTGGGTTTAGGGTTTGGGTTGGGTTAGGGTTAGGGTTAGGGTTAGGGTTAGGGTTAGGGTTAGGGTTAGTGTAAGGGTTAGGGTTAGGGGTTAGGGTTAGGGTTAGGGTTAGGGTTAGGGTTAGGGTTAGGGTTAGGGTTAGGGTTAGGGTTAGGGTTAGGGTTAGGGTTAGGGTTAGGGTTAGGGTTAGGGTTAGGGTTAGGGTTAGGGTTAGGGTTAGGGTTAGGGTTAGGGTTAGGGTTAGGGTTAGGGTTAGGGTTAGGGTTAGGGTTAGGGTTAGGGTTAGGGTTAGGGTTAGGGTTAGGGTTAGGGTTAGGGTTAGGGTTAGGGTTAGGGTTAGGGTTAGGGTTAGGGTTAGGGTTAGGGTTAGGGTTAGGGTTAGGGTTAGGGTTAGGGTTAGGGTTAGGGTTAGGGTTAGGGTTAGGGTTAGGGTTAGGGTTAGGGTTAGGGTTAGGGTTAGGGTTAGGGTTAGGGTTAGGGTTAGGGTTAGGGTTAGGGTTAGGGTTAGGGTTAGGGTTAGGGTTAGGGTTAGGGTTAGGGTTAGGGTTAGGGTTAGGGTTAGGGTTAGGGTTAGGGTTAGGGTTAGGGTTAGGGTTAGGGTTAGGGTTAGGGTTAGGGTTAGGGTTAGGGTTAGGGTTAGGGTTAGGGTTAGGGTTAGGGTTAGGGTTAGGGTTAGGGTTAGGGTTAGGGTTAGGGTTAGGGTTAGGGTTAGGGTTAGGGTTAGGGTTAGGGTTAGGGTTAGGGTTAGGGTTAGGGTTAGGGTTAGGGTTAGGGTTAGGGTTAGGGTTAGGGTTAGGGTTAGGGTTAGGGTTAGGGTTAGGGTTAGGGTTAGGGTTAGGGTTAGGGTTAGGGTTAGGGTTAGGGTTAGGGTTAGGGTTAGGGTTAGGGTTAGGGTTAGGGTTAGGGTTAGGGTTAGGGTTAGGGTTAGGGTTAGGGTTAGGGTTAGGGTTAGGGTTAGGGTTAGGGTTAGGGTTAGGGTTAGGGTTAGGGTTAGGGTTAGGGTTAGGGTTAGGGTTAGGGTTAGGGTTAGGGTTAGGGTTAGGGTTAGGGTTAGGGTTAGGGTTAGGGTTAGGGTTAGGGTTAGGGTTAGGGTTAGGGTTAGGGTTAGGGTTAGGGTTAGGGTTAGGGTTAGGGTTAGGGTTAGGGTTAGGGTTAGGGTTAGGGTTAGGGTTAGGGTTAGGGTTAGGGTTAGGGTTAGGGTTAGGGTTAGGGTTAGGGTTAGGGTTAGGGTTAGGGTTAGGGTTAGGGTTAGGGTTAGGGTTAGGGTTAGGGTTAGGGTTAGGGTTAGGGTTAGGGTTAGGGTTAGGGTTAGGGTTAGGGTTAGGGTTAGGGTTAGGGTTAGGGTTAGGGTTAGGGTTAGGGTTAGGGTTAGGGTTAGGGTTAGGGTTAGGGTTAGGGTTAGGGTTAGGGTTAGGGTTAGGGTTAGGGTTAGGGTTAGGGTTAGGGTTAGGGTTAGGGTTAGGGTTAGGGTTAGGGTTAGGGTTAGGGTTAGGGTTAGGGTTAGGGTTAGGGTTAGGGTTAGGGTTAGGGTTAGGGTTAGGGTTAGGGTTAGGGTTAGGGTTAGGGTTAGGGTTAGGGTTAGGGTTAGGGTTAGGGTTAGGGTTAGGGTTAGGGTTAGGGTTAGGGTTAGGGTTAGGGTTAGGGTTAGGGTTAGGGTTAGGGTTAGGGTTAGGGTTAGGGTTAGGGTTAGGGTTAGGGTTAGGGTTAGGGTTAGGGTTAGGGTTAGGGTTAGGGTTAGGGTTAGGGTTAGGGTTAGGGTTAGGGTTAGGGTTAGGGTTAGGGTTAGGGTTAGGGTTAGGGTTAGGGTTAGGGTTAGGGTTAGGGTTAGGGTTAGGGTTAGGGTTAGGGTTAGGGTTAGGGTTAGGGTTAGGGTTAGGGTTAGGGTTAGGGTTAGGGTTAGGGTTAGGGTTAGGGTTAGGGTTAGGGTTAGGGTTAGGGTTAGGGTTAGGGTTAGGGTTAGGGTTAGGGTTAGGGTTAGGGTTAGGGTTAGGGTTAGGGTTAGGGTTAGGGTTAGGGTTAGGGTTAGGGTTAGGGTTAGGGTTAGGGTTAGGGTTAGGGTTAGGGTTAGGGTTAGGGTTAGGGTTAGGGTTAGGGTTAGGGTTAGGGTTAGGGTTAGGGTTAGGGTTAGGGTTAGGGTTAGGGTTAGGGTTAGGGTTAGGGTTAGGGTTAGGGTTAGGGTTAGGGTTAGGGTTAGGGTTAGGGTTAGGGTTAGGGTTAGGGTTAGGGTTAGGGTTAGGGTTAGGGTTAGGGTTAGGGTTAGGGTTAGGGTTAGGGTTAGGGTTAGGGTTAGGGTTAGGGTTAGGGTTAGGGTTAGGGTTAGGGTTAGGGTTAGGGTTAGGGTTAGGGTTAGGGTTAGGGTTAGGGTTAGGGTTAGGGTTAGGGTTAGGGTTAGGGTTAGGGTTAGGGTTAGGGTTAGGGTTAGGGTTAGGGTTAGGGTTAGGGTTAGGGTTAGGGTTAGGGTTAGGGTTAGGGTTAGGGTTAGGGTTAGGGTTAGGGTTAGGGTTAGGGTTAGGGTTAGGGTTAGGGTTAGGGTTAGGGTTAGGGTTAGGGTTAGGGTTAGGGTTAGGGTTAGGGTTAGGGTTAGGGTTAGGGTTAGGGTTAGGGTTAGGGTTAGGGTTAGGGTTAGGGTTAGGGTTAGGGTTAGGGTTAGGGTTAGGGTTAGGGTTAGGGTTAGGGTTAGGGTTAGGGTTAGGGTTAGGGTTAGGGTTAGGGTTAGGGTTAGGGTTAGGGTTAGGGTTAGGGTTAGGGTTAGGGTTAGGGTTAGGGTTAGGGTTAGGGTTAGGGTTAGGGTTAGGGTTAGGGTTAGGGTTAGGGTTAGGGTTAGGGTTAGGGTTAGGGTTAGGGTTAGGGTTAGGGTTAGGGTTAGGGTTAGGGTTAGGGTTAGGGTTAGGGTTAGGGTTAGGGTTAGGGTTAGGGTTAGGGTTAGGGTTAGGGTTAGGGTTAGGGTTAGGGTTAGGGTTAGGGTTAGGGTTAGGGTTAGGGTTAGGGTTAGGGTTAGGGTTAGGGTTAGGGTTAGGGTTAGGGTTAGGGTTAGGGTTAGGGTTAGGGTTAGGGTTAGGGTTAGGGTTAGGGTTAGGGTTAGGGTTAGGGTTAGGGTTAGGGTTAGGGTTAGGGTTAGGGTTAGGGTTAGGGTTAGGGTTAGGGTTAGGGTTAGGGTTAGGGTTAGGGTTAGGGTTAGGGTTAGGGTTAGGGTTAGGGTTAGGGTTAGGGTTAGGGTTAGGGTTAGGGTTAGGGTTAGGGTTAGGGTTAGGGTTAGGGTTAGGGTTAGGGTTAGGGTTAGGGTTAGGGTTAGGGTTAGGGTTAGGGTTAGGGTTAGGGTTAGGGTTAGGGTTAGGGTTAGGGTTAGGGTTAGGGTTAGGGTTAGGGTTAGGGTTAGGGTTAGGGTTAGGGTTAGGGTTAGGGTTAGGGTTAGGGTTAGGGTTAGGGTTAGGGTTAGGGTTAGGGTTAGGGTTAGGGTTAGGGTTAGGGTTAGGGTTAGGGTTAGGGTTAGGGTTAGGGTTAGGGTTAGGGTTAGGGTTAGGGTTAGGGTTAGGGTTAGGGTTAGGGTTAGGGTTAGGGTTAGGGTTAGGGTTAGGGTTAGGGTTAGGGTTAGGGTTAGGGTTAGGGTTAGGGTTAGGGTTAGGGTTAGGGTTAGGGTTAGGGTTAGGGTTAGGGTTAGGGTTAGGGTTAGGGTTAGGGTTAGGGTTAGGGTTAGGGTTAGGGTTAGGGTTAGGGTTAGGGTTAGGGTTAGGGTTAGGGTTAGGGTTAGGGTTAGGGTTAGGGTTAGGGTTAGGGTTAGGGTTAGGGTTAGGGTTAGGGTTAGGGTTAGGGTTAGGGTTAGGGTTAGGGTTAGGGTTAGGGTTAGGGTTAGGGTTAGGGTTAGGGTTAGGGTTAGGGTTAGGGTTAGGGTTAGGGTTAGGGTTAGGGTTAGGGTTAGGGTTAGGGTTAGGGTTAGGGTTAGGGTTAGGGTTAGGGTTAGGGTTAGGGTTAGGGTTAGGGTTAGGGTTAGGGTTAGGGTTAGGGTTAGGGTTAGGGTTAGGGTTAGGGTTAGGGTTAGGGTTAGGGTTAGGGTTAGGGTTAGGGTTAGGGTTAGGGTTAGGGTTAGGGTTAGGGTTAGGGTTAGGGTTAGGGTTAGGGTTAGGGTTAGGGTTAGGGTTAGGGTTAGGGTTAGGGTTAGGGTTAGGGTTAGGGTTAGGGTTAGGGTTAGGGTTAGGGTTAGGGTTAGGGTTAGGGTTAGGGTTAGGGTTAGGGTTAGGGTTAGGGTTAGGGTTAGGGTTAGGGTTAGGGTTAGGGTTAGGGTTAGGGTTAGGGTTAGGGTTAGGGTTAGGGTTAGGGTTAGGGTTAGGGTTAGGGTTAGGGTTAGGGTTAGGGTTAGGGTTAGGGTTAGGGTTAGGGTTAGGGTTAGGGTTAGGGTTAGGGTTAGGGTTAGGGTTAGGGTTAGGGTTAGGGTTAGGGTTAGGGTTAGGGTTAGGGTTAGGGTTAGGGTTAGGGTTAGGGTTAGGGTTAGGGTTAGGGTTAGGGTTAGGGTTAGGGTTAGGGTTAGGGTTAGGGTTAGGGTTAGGGTTAGGGTTAGGGTTAGGGTTAGGGTTAGGGTTAGGGTTAGGGTTAGGGTTAGGGTTAGGGTTAGGGTTAGGGTTAGGGTTAGGGTTAGGGTTAGGGTTAGGGTTAGGGTTAGGGTTAGGGTTAGGGTTAGGGTTAGGGTTAGGGTTAGGGTTAGGGTTAGGGTTAGGGTTAGGGTTAGGGTTAGGGTTAGGGTTAGGGTTAGGGTTAGGGTTAGGGTTAGGGTTAGGGTTAGGGTTAGGGTTAGGGTTAGGGTTAGGGTTAGGGTTAGGGTTAGGGTTAGGGTTAGGGTTAGGGTTAGGGTTAGGGTTAGGGTTAGGGTTAGGGTTAGGGTTAGGGTTAGGGTTAGGGTTAGGGTTAGGGTTAGGGTTAGGGTTAGGGTTAGGGTTAGGGTTAGGGTTAGGGTTAGGGTTAGGGTTAGGGTTAGGGTTAGGGTTAGGGTTAGGGTTAGGGTTAGGGTTAGGGTTAGGGTTAGGGTTAGGGTTAGGGTTAGGGTTAGGGTTAGGGTTAGGGTTAGGGTTAGGGTTAGGGTTAGGGTTAGGGTTAGGGTTAGGGTTAGGGTTAGGGTTAGGGTTAGGGTTAGGGTTAGGGTTAGGGTTAGGGTTAGGGTTAGGGTTAGGGTTAGGGTTAGGGTTAGGGTTAGGGTTAGGGTTAGGGTTAGGGTTAGGGTTAGGGTTAGGGTTAGGGTTAGGGTTAGGGTTAGGGTTAGGGTTAGGGTTAGGGTTAGGGTTAGGGTTAGGGTTAGGGTTAGGGTTAGGGTTAGGGTTAGGGTTAGGGTTAGGGTTAGGGTTAGGGTTAGGGTTAGGGTTAGGGTTAGGGTTAGGGTTAGGGTTAGGGTTAGGGTTAGGGTTAGGGTTAGGGTTAGGGTTAGGGTTAGGGTTAGGGTTAGGGTTAGGGTTAGGGTTAGGGTTAGGGTTAGGGTTAGGGTTAGGGTTAGGGTTAGGGTTAGGGTTAGGGTTAGGGTTAGGGTTAGGGTTAGGGTTAGGGTTAGGGTTAGGGTTAGGGTTAGGGTTAGGGTTAGGGTTAGGGTTAGGGTTAGGGTTAGGGTTAGGGTTAGGGTTAGGGTTAGGGTTAGGGTTAGGGTTAGGGTTAGGGTTAGGGTTAGGGTTAGGGTTAGGGTTAGGGTTAGGGTTAGGGTTAGGGTTAGGGTTAGGGTTAGGGTTAGGGTTAGGGTTAGGGTTAGGGTTAGGGTTAGGGTTAGGGTTAGGGTTAGGGTTAGGGTTAGGGTTAGGGTTAGGGTTAGGGTTAGGGTTAGGGTTAGGGTTAGGGTTAGGGTTAGGGTTAGGGTTAGGGTTAGGGTTAGGGTTAGGGTTAGGGTTAGGGTTAGGGTTAGGGTTAGGGTTAGGGTTAGGGTTAGGGTTAGGGTTAGGGTTAGGGTTAGGGTTAGGGTTAGGGTTAGGGTTAGGGTTAGGGTTAGGGTTAGGGTTAGGGTTAGGGTTAGGGTTAGGGTTAGGGTTAGGGTTAGGGTTAGGGTTAGGGTTAGGGTTAGGGTTAGGGTTAGGGTTAGGGTTAGGGTTAGGGTTAGGGTTAGGGTTAGGGTTAGGGTTAGGGTTAGGGTTAGGGTTAGGGTTAGGGTTAGGGTTAGGGTTAGGGTTAGGGTTAGGGTTAGGGTTAGGGTTAGGGTTAGGGTTAGGGTTAGGGTTAGGGTTAGGGTTAGGGTTAGGGTTAGGGTTAGGGTTAGGGTTAGGGTTAGGGTTAGGGTTAGGGTTAGGGTTAGGGTTAGGGTTAGGGTTAGGGTTAGGGTTAGGGTTAGGGTTAGGGTTAGGGTTAGGGTTAGGGTTAGGGTTAGGGTTAGGGTTAGGGTTAGGGTTAGGGTTAGGGTTAGGGTTAGGGTTAGGGTTAGGGTTAGGGTTAGGGTTAGGGTTAGGGTTAGGGTTAGGGTTAGGGTTAGGGTTAGGGTTAGGGTTAGGGTTAGGGTTAGGGTTAGGGTTAGGGTTAGGGTTAGGGTTAGGGTTAGGGTTAGGGTTAGGGTTAGGGTTAGGGTTAGGGTTAGGGTTAGGGTTAGGGTTAGGGTTAGGGTTAGGGTTAGGGTTAGGGTTAGGGTTAGGGTTAGGGTTAGGGTTAGGGTTAGGGTTAGGGTTAGGGTTAGGGTTAGGGTTAGGGTTAGGGTTAGGGTTAGGGTTAGGGTTAGGGTTAGGGTTAGGGTTAGGGTTAGGGTTAGGGTTAGGGTTAGGGTTAGGGTTAGGGTTAGGGTTAGGGTTAGGGTTAGGGTTAGGGTTAGGGTTAGGGTTAGGGTTAGGGTTAGGGTTAGGGTTAGGGTTAGGGTTAGGGTTAGGGTTAGGGTTAGGGTTAGGGTTAGGGTTAGGGTTAGGGTTAGGGTTAGGGTTAGGGTTAGGGTTAGGGTTAGGGTTAGGGTTAGGGTTAGGGTTAGGGTTAGGGTTAGGGTTAGGGTTAGGGTTAGGGTTAGGGTTAGGGTTAGGGTTAGGGTTAGGGTTAGGGTTAGGGTTAGGGTTAGGGTTAGGGTTAGGGTTAGGGTTAGGGTTAGGGTTAGGGTTAGGGTTAGGGTTAGGGTTAGGGTTAGGGTTAGGGTTAGGGTTAGGGTTAGGGTTAGGGTTAGGGTTAGGGTTAGGGTTAGGGTTAGGGTTAGGGTTAGGGTTAGGGTTAGGGTTAGGGTTAGGGTTAGGGTTAGGGTTAGGGTTAGGGTTAGGGTTAGGGTTAGGGTTAGGGTTAGGGTTAGGGTTAGGGTTAGGGTTAGGGTTAGGGTTAGGGTTAGGGGTTAGGGGTTAGGGTTAGGGTTAGGGTTAGGGTTAGGGTTAGGGTTAGGGTTAGGGTTAGGGTTAGGGTTAGGGTTAGGGTTAGGGTTAGGGTTAGGGTTAGGGTTAGGGTTAGGGTTAGGGTTAGGGTTAGGGTTAGGGTTAGGGTTAGGGTTAGGGTTAGGGTTAGGGTTAGGGTTAGGGTTAGGGTTAGGGTTAGGGTTAGGGTTAGGGTTAGGGTTAGGGTTTAGGGTTAGGGTTAGGGTTAGGGTTAGGGTTAGGGTTAGGTTAGGGTTAGGGGTTAGGGTTAGGGTTAGGGTTAGGGTTAGGGTTAGGGTTAGGGTTAGGGTTAGGGTTAGGGTTAGGGTAGGGTTAGGTAGGG
>NW_026559799.1:0-36936 GCF_027744805.1 Dunckerocampus dactyliophorus | reverse complement strand
AGAATAAAGTGTAAATATTAGAGAATAAAGTGTAAATATTAGAGAATAAAGTGTAAATATTAGAGAATAAAGTGTAAATATTAGAGAATAAAGTGTAAATATTACAGAATAAAGTGTAAATATTAGAGAATAAAGTGTAAATATTAGAGAATAAAGTGTAAATATTAGAGAATAAAGTGTAAATATTAGAGAATAAAGTGTAAATATTAGAGAATAAAGTGTAAATATTAGAGAATAAAGTGTAAATATTAAGAATAAAGTGTAAATATTAGAGAATAAAGTGTAAATATTAAGAATAAAGTGTAAATATGAGAGAATAAAGTGTAAATATTAGAGAATAAAGTGTAAATATTACAGAATAAAGTGTAAATATTAGAGAATAAAGTGTAAATATTAAAGAATAAAGTGTAAATATTACAGAATAAAGTGTAAATATTAGAGAATAAAGTTTAAATATTACAGAATAAAGTGTAAATATTAGAGAATAAAGTGTAAATATTAAGAGAATAAAGTGTAAATATTAGAGAATAAAGTGTAAATATTAGAGAATAAAGTGTAAATATTAGAGAATAAAGTGTAAATATTAGAGAATAAAGTGTAAATATTACAGAATAAAGTGTAAATATTAGAGAATAAAGTGTAAATATTAGAGAATAAAGTGTAAATATTAGAGAATAAAGTGTAAATATTAGAGAATAAAGTGTAAATATTAAGAGAATAAAGTGTAAATATTAGAGAATAAAGTGTAAATATTAGAGAATAAAGTGTAAATAATACAGAATAAAGTGTAAATATTAGAGAATAAAGTGTAAATATTACAGAATAAAGTGTAAATATTAAGAGAATAAAGTGTAAATATGAGAGAATAAAGTGTAAATATTAGAGAATAAAGTGTAAATATTAGAGAATAAAGTGTAAATATTAGAGAATAAAGTGTAAATATTAGAGAATAAAGTGTAAATATTACAGAATAAAGTGTAAATATTAGAGAATAAAGTGTAAATATTAAGAATAAAGTGTAAATATTAGAGAATAAAGTGTAAATATTACAGAATAAAGTGTAAATATTACAGAATAAAGTGTAAATATTAAAGAATAAAGTGTAAATATTAGGAGAATAAAGTGTAAATATTAAGAGAATAAAGTGTAAATATTAAAAATAAAGTGTAAATATGAGAGAATAAAGTGTAAATATTAGAGAATAAAATGTAAATATTACAGAATAAAGTGTAAATATTACAGAATAAAGTGTAAATATTAGGAATAAAGTGTAAATATTACAGAATAAAGTGTAAATATTAAGATAATAAAGTGTAAATATTAAGAGAATAAAGTGTAAATATACAGAATAAAGTGTAAATATTACAGAATAAAGTGTAAATATTACAGAATAAAGTGTAAATATTAGAGAATAAAGTGTAAATATTAGAGAATAAAGTGTAAATATTAGAGAATAAAGTGTAAATATTAAGAGAATAAAGTGTAAATATTACAGAATAAAGTGTAAATATTACAGAATAAAGTGTAAATATTAAAGAATAAAGTGTAAATATTAGGAGAATAAAGTGTAAATATTAGAGAATAAAGTGTAAATATTAAAGAATAAAGTGTAAATATGAGAGAATAAAGTGTAAATATTAGAGAATAAAATGTAAATATTACAGAATAAAGTGTAAATATTACAGAATAAAGTGTAAATATGAGAGAATAAAGTGTAAATATTAGGGAATAAAGTGTAAATATTAAAGAATAAAGTGTAAATATTAGAGAATAAAGTGTAAATATTAAAAGAAAGTGTAAATATGAGAGAATAAAGTGTAAATATTAGAGAATAAAGTGTAAATATTAAAGAATCAAGTGTAAATATTAGAGAATAAAGTGTAAATATTACAGAATAAAGTGTAAATATTAAGAGAATAAAGTGTAAATATTAAGAATAAAGTGTAAATATTACAGAATAAAGTGTAAATATTAGGAGAATAAAGTTTAAATATTACAGAATAAAGTGTAAATATTAGAGAATAAAGTGTAAATATTAAGAGAATAAAGTGTAAATATTAGAGAATAAAGTGTAAATATTAGAGAATAAAGTGTAAATATTAAGAGAATAAAGTGTAAATATTAGAGAATAAAGTGTAAATATTAGAGAATAAAGTGTAAATATTACAGAATAAAGTGTAAATATAAGAGAATAAAGTGTAAATATTACAGAATAAAGTGTAAATATTAGAGAATAAAGTGTAAATATTAAGAGAATAAAGTGTAAATATTAGAGAATAAAGTGTAAATATTAGAGAATAAAGTGTAAATATTAAGAGAATAAAGTGTAAATATTACAGAATAAAGTGTAAATATTAGAGAATAAAGTGTAAATATTAAAGAATAAAGTGTAAATATTAAGAGAATAAAGTGTAAATATTAGAGAATAAAGTGTAAATATTACAGAATAAAGTATAAATATTAGAGAATAAAGTGTAAATATTAGAGAATAAAGTTTAAATATTAGAAAATAAAGTGTAAATATGAGAGAATAAAGTGTAAATATTAAGAGAATAAAGTGTAAATATTAGAGAATAAAGTGTAAATATTAGAGAATAAAGTGTAAATATTAAGAGAATAAAGTGTAAATATTACAGAATAAAATGTAAATATTACAGAATAAAGTGTAAATATTAAAGAATAAAGTGTAAATATTAGGAGAATAAAGTGTAAATATTAAGAGAATAAAGTGTAAATATTAAAGAATAAAGTGTAAATATGAGAGAATAAAGTGTAAATATTAAGAGAATAAAGTGTAAATATTAGAGAATAAAGTGTAAATATTAGAGAATAAAGTGTAAATATTACAGAATAAAGTGTAAATATTAGAGAATAAAGTGTAAATATTAAAGAATAAAGTGTAAATATTACAGAATAAAGTGTAAATATTAAGAGAATAAAGTGTAAATATTAAAGAATAAAGTGTAAATATTACAGAATAAAGTGTAAATATTAGAGAATAAGTGTAAATATTAGAGAATAAAGTGTAAATATTACAGAATAAAGTGTAAATATTAAGAATAAAGTGTAAATATTAGAGAATAAAGTGTAAATATTAAAAGAAAGTGTAAATATGAGAGAATAAAGTGTAAATATTAGAGAATAAAGTGTAAATATTAGAGAATAAAGTGTAAATATTAAGAGAATAAAGTGTAAATATTAGAGAATAAAGTGTAAATATTAGACAATAAAATGTAAATATTACAGAATAAAGTGTAAATATTAGAGAATAAAGTGTAAATATTACAGAATAAAGTGTAAATATGAAGAGAATAAAGTGTAAATATTAGAGAATAAAGTGTAAATATTAAGAGAATAAAGTGTAAATATTAAGAGAATAAAGTGCAAATATTAGAGAATAAAGTGTAAATATTACAGAATAAAGTGTAAATATTAGAGAATAAAGTGTAAATATTACAGAATAAAGTGTAAATATTAAGAGAATAAAGTGTAAATATGAGAGAATAAAGTGTAAATATTAAGAGAATAAAGTGTAAATATTAGAGAATAAAGTGTAAATATTACAGAATAAAGTGTAAATATTAGAGAATAAAGTGTAAATATTAGAGAATAAAGTGTAAATATTACAGAATAAAGTGTAAATATTAAGATAATAAAGTGTAAATATTAGAGAATAAAGTGTAAATATTAGAGAATAAAGTGTAAATATTAAGAGAATAAAGTGTAAATATTAGAGAATAAAGTTTAAATATTACAGAATAAAGTGTAAATATTAAGATAATAAAGTGTAAATATTAAGAGAATAAAGTGTAAATATTACAGAATAAAGTGTAAATATTACAGAATAAAGTGTAAATATTAAGAATAAAGTGTAAATATTAGAGAATAAAGTGTAAATATTAAGAGAATAAAGTGTAAATATTACAGAATAAAGTGTAAATATTAGAGAATAAAGTGTAAATATTACAGAATAAAGTGTAAATATTAGAGAATAAAGTGTAAATATGAGAGAATAAAGTGTAAATATTAAGAGAATAAAGTGTAAATATTAGAGAATAAAGTGTAAATATTACAGAATAAAGTGTAAATATTAGAGAATAAAGTGTAAATATTAGAGAATAAAGTGTAAATATTAAGAATAAAGTGTAAATATTAAGAGAATAAAGTGTAAATATAGAGAATAAAGTGTAAATATTAGAGAATAAAGTGTAAATATTACAGAATAAAGTGTAAATATTACAGAATAAAGTGTAAATATTAGAGAATAAAGTGTAAATATTAAGAGAATAAAGTGTAAATATTACAGAATAAAGTGTAAATATTAGAGAATAAAGTGTAAATATTAAAGAATAAAGTGTAAATATTAGAGAATAAAGTGTAAATATTAGAGAATAAAGTGTAAATATTACAGAATAAAGTGTAAATATTAGAGAATAAAGTGTAAATATTAAGAGAATAAAGTGTAAATATTAGAGAATAAAGTGTAAATATTAGAGAATAAAGTGTAAATATTACAGAATAAAGTGTAAATATTAGAGAATAAAGTGTAAATATTAAGAATAAAGTGTAAATATTAGAGAATAAAGTGTAAATATTAGAGAATAAAGTGTAAATATTAAGAATAAAGTGTAAATATTACAGAATAAAGTGTAAATATTAGAGAATAAAGTGTAAATATTACAGAATAAAGTGTAAATATTAGAGAATAAGTGTAAATATTAGAGAATAAAGTGTAAATATTACAGAATAAAGTGTAAATATTAGAGAATAAAGTGTAAATATTAGAGAATAAAGTGTAAATATTAGAGAATAAAGTGTAAATATTAGAGAATAAAGTGTAAATATTACAGAATAAAGTGTAAATATTAGAGAATAAAGTGTAAATATTACAGAATAAAGTGTAAATATTAGAGAATAAAGTGTAAATATTAGAGAATAAAGTGTAAATATTAGAGAATAAAGTGTAAATATTAGAGAATAAAGTGTAAATATTAGAGAATAAAGTGTAAATATTACAGAATAAAGTGTAAATATTAGAGAATAAAGTGTAAATATTACAGAATAAAGTGTAAATATTAAGAGAATAAAGTGTAAATATGAGAGAATAAAGTGTAAATATTAGAGAATAAAGTGTAAATATTACAGAATAAAGTGTAAATATTAGAGAATAAAGTGTAAATATTAGAGAATAAAGTGTAAATATTACAGAATAAAGTGTAAATATTAGAGAATAAAGTGTAAATATTACAGAATAAAGTGTAAATATTAAGAGAATAAAGTGTAAATATTACAGAATAAAGTGTAAATATTACAGAATAAAGTGTAAATATTAAAGAATAAAGTGTAAATATTAGGAGAATAAAGTGTAAATATTAAGAGAATAAAGTGTAAATATTAAAAAATAAAGTGTAAATATGAGAGAATAAAGTGTAAATATTAGAGAATAAATGTAAATATTACAGAATAAAGTGTAAATATTACAGAATAAAGTGTAAATATTAGGAATAAAGTGTAAATATTACAGAATAAAGTGTAAATATTAAGATAATAAAGTGTAAATATTAAGAGAATAAAGTGTAAATATTACAGAATAAAGTGTAAATATTAGAGAATAAAGTGTAAATATTAGAGAATAAAGTGTAAATATTAGAGAATAAAGTGTAAATATTAAGAGAATAAAGTGTAAATATTACAGAATAAAGTGTAAATATTACAGAATAAGTGTAAATATTAAAGAATAAAGTGTAAATATTAGGAGAATAAAGTGTAAATATTAGAGAATAAAGTGTAAATATTAAAGAATAAAGTGTAAATATGAGAGAATAAAGTGTAAATATTAGAGAATAAAATGTAAATATTACAGAATAAAGTGTAAATATTACAGAATAAAGTGTAAATATGAAGAGAATAAAGTGTAAATATTAGGAATAAAGTGTAAATATTAAAGAATAAAGTGTAAATATTAGAGAATAAAGTGTAAATATTAAAAGAAAGTGTAAATATGAGAGAATAAAGTGTAAATATTAGAGAATAAAGTGTAAATATTAAAGAATCAAGTGTAAATATTAGAGAATAAAGTGTAAATATTACAGAATAAAGTGTAAATATTAAGAGAATAAAGTGTAAATATTAAAGAATAAAGTGTAAATATTACAGAATAAAGTGTAAATATTAGGAGAATAAAGTTTAAATATTACAGAATAAAGTGTAAATATTAGAGAATAAAGTGTAAATATTAGAGAATAAAGTGTAAATATTAGAGAATAAAGTGTAAATATTAGAGAATAAAGTGTAAATATTAAGAGAATAAAGTGTAAATATTAGAGAATAAAGTGTAAATATTAGAGAATAAAGTGTAAATATTACAGAATAAAGTGTAAATATAAGAGAATAAAGTGTAAATATTACAGAATAAAGTGTAAATATTAGAGAATAAAGTGTAAATATTAAGAGAATAAAGTGTAAATATTAGAGAATAAAGTGTAAATATTAGAGAATAAAGTGTAAATATTAGAGAATAAAGTGTAAATATTACAGAATAAAGTGTAAATATTAGAGAATAAAGTGTAAATATTAAAGAATAAAGTGTAAATATTAAGAGAATAAAGTGTAAATATTAGAGAATAAAGTGTAAATATTACAGAATAAAGTATAAATATTAGAGAATAAAGTGTAAATATTAGAGAATAAAGTGTAAATATTAGAAAATAAAGTGTAAATATGAGAGAATAAAGTGTAAATATTAAGAGAATAAAGTGTAAATATTAGAGAATAAAGTGTAAATATTAGAGAATAAAGTGTAAATATTACAGAATAAAGTGTAAATATTAGAGAATAAAGTGTAAATATTACAGAATAAAGTGTAAATATTAAGAGAATAAAGTGTAAATATTACAGAATAAAATGTAAATATTACAGAATAAAGTGTAAATATTAAAGAATAAAGTGTAAATATTAGGAGAAT
Organism: Dunckerocampus dactyliophorus; assembly: GCF_027744805.1. Classification (NCBI taxonomy): domain Eukaryota; kingdom Metazoa; phylum Chordata; class Actinopteri; order Syngnathiformes; family Syngnathidae; genus Dunckerocampus; species Dunckerocampus dactyliophorus. Next base: position 29,972 of record NW_026559799.1, on the reverse strand, counting down.
AAAGTGTAAATATTAAGAGAATAAAGTGTAAATATTAAAGAATAAAGTGTAAATATGAGAGAATAAAGTGTAAATATTAAGAGAATAAAGTGTAAATATTAGAGAATAAAGTGTAAATATTAGAGAATAAAGTGTAAATATTACAGAATAAAGTGTAAATATTAGAGAATAAAGTGTAAATATTACAGAATAAAGTGTAAATATTAGAGAATAAAGTGTAAATATTAAAGAATAAAGTGTAAATATTACAGAATAAAGTGTAAATATTAGAGAATAAAGTGTAAATATTAAGAATAAAGTGTAAATATTACAGAATAAAGTGTAAATATTAGAGAATAAAGTGTAAATATTAGAGAATAAAGTGTAAATATTACAGAATAAAGTGTAAATATTAAGAATAAAGTGTAAATATTAGAGAATAAAGTGTAAATATTAAGAAGAAAGTGTAAATATGAGAGAATAAAGTGTAAATATTAGAGAATAAAGTGTAAATATTAGAGAATAAAGTGTAAATATTAAGAGAATAAAGTGTAAATATTAAGAGAATAAAGTGTAAATATTAGACAATAAATGTAAATATTAAGAATAAAGTGTAAATATTAGAGAATAAAGTGTAAATATTACAGAATAAAGTGTAAATATTAGAGAATAAAGTGTAAATATTAGAGAATAAAGTGTAAATATTAGAGAATAAAGTGTAAATATTAAGAGAATAAAGTGCAAATATTAGAGAATAAAGTGTAAATATTACAGAATAAAGTGTAAATATTAGAGAATAAAGTGTAAATATTACAGAATAAAGTGTAAATATTAGAGAATAAAGTGTAAATATGAGAGAATAAAGTGTAAATATTAGAGAATAAAGTGTAAATATTAGAGAATAAAGTGTAAATATTACAGAATAAAGTGTAAATATTAGAGAATAAAGTGTAAATATTAGAGAATAAAGTGTAAATATTACAGAATAAAGTGTAAATATTAAGATAATAAAGTGTAAATATTAAGAGAATAAAGTGTAAATATTAAGAGAATAAAGTGTAAATATTAAGAGAATAAAGTGTAAATATTAGAGAATAAAGTTTAAATATTACAGAATAAAGTGTAAATATTAAGATAATAAAGTGTAAATATTAAGAGAATAAAGTGTAAATATTAGAGAATAAAGTGTAAATATTAAGAGAATAAAGTGTAAATATTACAGAATAAAGTGTAAATATTAGAGAATAAAGTGTAAATATTACAGAATAAAGTGTAAATATTAAGAGAATAAAGTGTAAATATTAGAGAATAAAGTGTAAATATTAAGAGAATAAAGTGTAAATATTAGAGAATAAAGTGTAAATATTACAGAATAAAGTGTAAATATTAGAGAATAAAGTGTAAATATTAGAGAATAAAGTGTAAATATTAAGAGAATAAAGTGTAAATATGAGAGAATAAAGTGTAAATATTAGAGAATAAAGTGTAAATATTACAGAATAAAGTGTAAATATTAGAGAATAAAGTGTAAATATTAGGAATAAAGTGTAAATATTAAGAGAATAAAGTGTAAATATTACAGAATAAAGTGTAAATATTAGAGAATAAAGTGTAAATATTAAAGAATAAAGTGTAAATATTAAAGAATAAAGTGTAAATATTAGAGAATAAAGTTTAAATATTACAGAATAAAGTGTAAATATTAGAGAATAAAGTGTAAATATTAGAGAATAAAGTGTAAATATTAGAGAATAAAGTGGAAATATTAGAGAATAAAGTGTAAATATTACAGAATAAAGTGTAAATATTAGAGAATAAAGTGTAAATATTAAAGAATAAAGTGTAAATATGAGAGAATAAAGTGTAAATATTAGAGAATAAAATGTAAATATTAAGAATAAAGTGTAAATATTACAGAATAAAGTGTAAATATTAGGAATAAAGTGTAAATATTACAGAATAAAGTGTAAATATTAAGAGAATAAGCGTAATATTAGAGAATAAAGTTTAAATATTACAGAATAAGTGTAAATATTAGAGAATAAAGTGTAAATATTAAGAGAATAAAGTGTAAATATTAGAGAATAAAGTGTAAATATTAGAGAATAAAGTGTAAATATTACAGAATAAAGTGTAAATATTAGAGAATAAAGTGTAAATATTACAGAATAAAGTGTAAATATTAAGAGAATAAAGTGTAAATATTAGAGAATAAAGTGTAAATATTAGAGAATAAAGTGTAAATATTACAGAATAAAGTGTAAATATTAGAGAATAAAGTGTAAATATTAGAGAATAAAGTGTAAATATTAGAGAATAAAGTGTAAATATTAGAGAATAAAGTGTAAATATTACAGAATAAAGTGTAAATATTAGAGAATAAAGTGTAAATATTAGAGAATAAAGTGTAAATATTACAGAATAAAGTGTAAATATTAGAGAATAAAGTGTAAATATTAGAGAATAAAGTGTAAATATTAGAGAATAAAGTGTAAATATTAAGAATAAAGTGTAAATATTAGAGAATAAAGTGTAAATATTAGAGAATAAAGTGTAAATATTACAGAATAAAGTGTAAATATTACAGAATAAAGTGTAAATATTAGAGAATAAAGTGTAAATATTACAGAATAAAGTGTAAATATTAAGAGAATAAAGTGTAAATATTAAGAGAATAAAGTGTAAATATTACAGAATAAAGTGTAAATATTAGAGAATAAAGTGTAAATATTAGAGAATAAAGTGTAAATATTACAGAATAAAGTGTAAATATTAGAGAATAAAGTGTAAATATTAGAGAATAAAGTGTAAATATTAGAGAATAAAGTGTAAATATTAAGAGAATAAAGTGTAAATATTACAGAATAAAGTGTAAATATTACAGAATAAAGTGTAAATATTAAGAATAAAGTGTAAATATTAGGAGAATAAAGTGTAAATATTAAGAGAATAAAGTGTAAATATTAAAGAATAAAGTGTAAATATTAGAGAATAAAGTGTAAATATTAGAGAATAAAGTGTAAATATTAGAGAATAAAGTGTAAATATTACAGAATAAAGTGTAAATATGAAGAGAATAAAGTGTAAATATTAGAGAATAAAGTGTAAATATTAAGAGAATAAAGTGTAAATATTAGAGAATAAAGTGTAAATATTAAAAGAAAGTGTAAATATGAGAGAATAAAGTGTAAATATTAGAGAATAAAGTGTAAATATTACAGAATAAAGTGTAAATATTAGAGAATAAAGTGTAAATATTAAAGAATAAAGTGTAAATATTACAGAATAAAGTGTAAATATTAGGAGAATAAAGTTTAAATATTACAGAATAAAGTGTAAATATTAGAGAATAAAGTGTAAATATTAAGAGAATAAAGTGTAAATATTAGAGAATAAAGTGTAAATATTAGAGAATAAAGTGTAAATATTAAGAGAATAAAGTGTAAATATTAGAGAATAAAGTGTAAATATTAGAGAATAAAGTGTAAATATTACAGAATAAAGTGTAAATATAAGAGAATAAAGTGTAAATATTACAGAATAAAGTGTAAATATTAGAGAATAAAGTGTAAATATTAGAGAATAAAGTGTAAATATTAGAGAATAAAGTGTAAATATTAGAGAATAAAGTGTAAATATTAAGAGAATAAAGTGTAAATATTAGAGAATAAAGTGTAAATATTAGAGAATAAAGTGTAAATATTAAAGAATAAAGTGTAAATATTAAGAGAATAAAGTGTAAATATTAGAGAATAAAGTGTAAATATTACAGAATAAAGTGTAAATATTAGAGAATAAAGTGTAAATATTAGAGAATAAAGTTTAAATATTAGAAAATAAAGTGTAAATATGAGAGAATAAAGTGTAAATATTAAGAGAATAAAGTGTAAATATTAGAGAATAAAGTGTAAATATTAGAGAATAAAGTGTAAATATTACAGAATAAAGTGTAAATATTAGAGAATAAAGTGTAAATATTACAGAATAAAGTGTAAATATTAAGAGAATAAAGTGTAAATATTACAGAATAAAGTGTAAATATTACAGAATAAAGTGTAAATATTAAAGAATAAAGTGTAAATATTAGAGAATAAAGTGTAAATATTAAGAGAATAAAGTGTAAATATTAAAGAATAAAGTGTAAATATTAGAGAATAAAGTGTAAATATTAAGAGAATAAAGTGTAAATATTAGAGAATAAAGTGTAAATATTAGAGAATAAAGTGTAAATATTACAGAATAAAGTGTAAATATTAGAGAATAAAGTGTAAATATTACAGAATAAAGTGTAAATATTAGAGAATAAAGTGTAAATATTAAAGAATAAAGTGTAAATATTACAGAATAAAGTGTAAATATTAAGAGAATAAAGTGTAAATATTAAAGAATAAAGTGTAAATATTAGAGAATAAAGTGTAAATATTAGAGAATAAAGTGTAAATATTACAGAATAAAGTGTAAATATTAGAGAATAAAGTGTAAATATTAAAGAATAAAGTGTAAATATTAGAGAATAAAGTGTAAATATTAGAGAATAAAGTGTAAATATTACAGAATAAAGTGTAAATATTACAGAATAAAGTGTAAATATTAGAGAATAAAGTGTAAATATTACAGAATAAAGTGTAAATATTAGAGAATAAAGTGTAAATATTAAGAGAATAAAGTGTAAATATTAGAGAATAAAGTGTAAATATTAGAGAATAAAGTGTAAATATTAGAGAATAAAGTGTAAATATTACAGAATAAAGTGTAAATATTAGAGAATAAAGTGTAAATATTAGAGAATAAAGTGTAAATATTAAGAGAATAAAGTGTAAATATTAAAGAATAAAGTGTAAATATTAGAGAATAAAGTGTAAATATTAGAGAATAAAGTGTAAATATTACAGAATAAAGTGTAAATATTAGAGAATAAAGTGTAAATATTAAAGAATAAAGTGTAAATATTAGAGAATAAAGTGTAAATATTAGAGAATAAAGTGTAAATATTAAGAATAAAGTGTAAATATTAGAGAATAAAGTGTAAATATTAGAGAATAAAGTGTAAATATTAGAGAATAAGTGTAAATATTAGAGAATAAAGTGTAAATATTAGAGAATAAAGTGTAAATATTAGAGAATAAAGTGTAAATATTAGAGAATAAAGTGTAAATATTAAGAGAATAAAGTGTAAATATTAGAGAATAAAGTGTAAATATTAGAGAATAAAGTGTAAATATTAAGAATAAAGTGTAAATATTAGAGAATAAAGTGTAAATATTAGAGAATAAAGTGTAAATATTAGAGAATAAAGTGTAAATATTAGAGAATAAAGTGTAAATATTAGAGAATAAAGTGTAAATATTAGAAATAAAGTGTAAATATGAGAGAATAAAGTGTAAATATTAAGAGAATAAAGTGTAAATATTAGAGAATAAAGTGTAAATATTAGAGAATAAAGTGTAAATATTACAGAATAAAGTGTAAATATTAGAGAATAAAGTGTAAATATTACAGAATAAAGTGTAAATATTAAGAGAATAAAGTGTAAATATTAGAGAATAAAGTGTAAATATTAGAGAATAAAGTGTAAATATTACAGAATAAAGTGTAAATATTACAGAATAAAGTGTAAATATTAAAGAATAAAGTGTAAATATTAGGAGAATAAAGTGTAAATATTAAGAGAATAAAGTGTAAATATTAAAGAATAAAGTGTAAATATTACAGAATAAAGTGTAAATATTAGGAATAAAGTGTAAATATTACAGAATAAAGTGTAAATATTAAGATAATAAAGTGTAAATATTAGAGAATAAAGTGTAAATATTAGAGAATAAAGTGTAAATATTACAGAATAAAGTGTAAATATTAGAGAATAAAGTGTAAATATTAGAGAATAAAGTGTAAATATTACAGAATAAAGTGTAAATATTAGAGAATAAAGTGTAAATATGAAGAATAAAGTGTAAATATTAAGAGAATAAAGTGTAAATATTAGAGAATAAAGTGTAAATATTACAGAATAAAGTGTAAATATTAGAGAATAAAGTGTAAATATTAGAGAATAAAGTGTAAATATTAGAGAATAAAGTGTAAATATTAAGAGAATAAAGTGTAAATATGAGAGAATAAAGTGTAAATATTAAGAGAATAAGTGTAAATATTAGAGAATAAAGTGTAAATATTAGAGAATAAAGTGTAAATATTACAGAATAAAGTGTAAATATTAGAGAATAAAGTGTAAATATTACAGAATAAAGTGTAAATATTAGAGAATAAAGTGTAAATATTAAAGAATAAAGTGTAAATATTAGAGAATAAAGTGTAAATATTAGAGAATAAAGTGTAAATATTAGAGAATAAAGTGTAAATATTAGAGAATAAAGTGTAAATATAGAGAATAAGTGTAATATTAGAGAATAAAGTGTAAATATTACAGAATAAAGTGTAAATATGAAGAGAATAAAGTGTAAATATTAGAGAATAAAGTGTAAATATTAGAGAATAAAGTGTAAATATTAGAGAATAAAGTGTAAATATGAAGAGAATAAAGTGTAAATATTACAGAATAAAGTGTAAATATTAAAGAATAAAGTGTAAATATTAGAAGGTAATATAAGAAGTGTAAATATTAGAGAATAAAGTGTAAATATTAGAGAATAAAGTGTAAATATTAAAGAATAAAGTGTAAATATTAGAGAATAAAGTGTAAATATTACAGAATAAAGTGTAAATATTAAGAGAATAAAGTGTAAATATTAAAGAATAAAGTGTAAATATTACAGAATAAAGTGTAAATATTAGGAGAATAAAGTTTAAATATTACAGAATAAAGTGTAAATATTAGAGAATAAAGTGTAAATATTAAGAGAATAAAGTGTAAATATTAGAGAATAAAGTGTAAATATTAGAGAATAAAGTGTAAATATTAAGAGAATAAAGTGTAAATATTAGAGAATAAAGTGTAAATATTAGAGAATAAAGTGTAAATATTACAGAATAAAGTGTAAATATAAGAGAATAAAGTGTAAATATTACAGAATAAAGTGTAAATATTAGAGAATAAAGTGTAAATATTAAGAGAATAAAGTGTAAATATTAGAGAATAAAGTGTAAATATTAGAGAATAAAGTGTAAATATTAAGAGAATAAAGTGTAAATATTACAGAATAAAGTGTAAATATTAGAGAATAAAGTGTAAATATTAAAGAATAAAGTGTAAATATTAAGAGAATAAAGTGTAAATATTAGAGAATAAAGTGTAAATATTACAGAATAAAGTGTAAATATTAGAGAATAAAGTGTAAATATTAGAGAATAAAGTGTAAATATTAGAATAAAGTGTAAATATGAGAGAATAAAGTGTAAATATTAAGAGAATAAAGTGTAAATATTAGAGAATAAAGTGTAAATATTAGAGAATAAAGTGTAAATATTACAGAATAAAGTGTAAATATTAGAGAATAAAGTGTAAATATTACAGAATAAAGTGTAAATATTAAGAGAATAAAGTGTAAATATTACAGAATAAAGTGTAAATATTAGAGAATAAAGTGTAAATATTAGAGAATAAAGTGTAAATATTAGAGAATAAAGTGTAAATATTAAGAGAATAAAGTGTAAATATTACAGAATAAAGTGTAAATATTAGAGAATAAAGTGTAAATATTAAGAGAATAAAGTGTAAATATTAGAGAATAAAGTGTAAATATTAGAGAATAAAGTGTAAATATTACAGAATAAAGTGTAAATATTAGAGAATAAAGTGTAAATATTACAGAATAAAGTGTAAATATTAGAGAATAAAGTGTAAATATTAAAGAATAAAGTGTAAATATTACAGAATAAAGTGTAAATATTAGAGAATAAAGTGTAAATATTAAAGAATAAAGTGTAAATATTACAGAATAAAGTGTAAATATTAGAGAATAAAGTGTAAATATTAAGAGAATAAAGTGTAAATATTAAGAGAATAAAGTGTAAATATTAAAGAATAAAGTGTAAATATGAGAGAATAAAGTGTAAATATTAGAGAATAAAGTGTAAATATTACAGAATAAAGTGTAAATATTACAGAATAAAGTGTAAATATTAGGGAATAAAGTGTAAATATTACAGAATAAAGTGTAAATATTAGATAATAAAGTGTAAATATTAAGAGAATAAAGTGTAAATATTAGAGAATAAAGTGTAAATATTAGAGAATAAGTGTAAATATTAGAGAATAAAGTTTAAATATTACAGAATAAAGTGTAAATATTAAGAGAATAAAGTGTAAATATTAGAGAATAAAGTGTAAATATTAAGAGAATAAAGTGTAAATATTAGAGAATAAAGTGTAAATATTACAGAATAAAGTGTAAATATTAGAGAATAAAGTGTAAATATTAAGAGAATAAAGTGTAAATATTACAGAATAAAGTGTAAATATTAGAGAATAAAGTGTAAATATTAGAGAATAAAGTGTAAATATTAAAGAAAGTGTAAATATGAGAGAATAAAGTGTAAATATTAGAGAATAAAGTGTAAATATTAGAGAATAAAGTGTAAATATTAGAGAATAAAGTGTAAATATTACAGAATAAAGTGTAAATATTAAGAGAATAAAGTGTAAATATTAAAGAATAAAGTGTAAATATTAGAGAATAAAGTGTAAATATTAGAGAATAAAGTGTAAATATTACAGAATAAAGTGTAAATATTAGAGAATAAAGTGTAAATATTAAGAGAATAAAGTGTAAATATTAGAGAATAAAGTGTAAATATTAGAGAATAAAGTGTAAATATAAGAGAATAAAGTGTAAATATTAGAGAATAAAGTGTAAATATTAGAGAATAAAGTGTAAATATTAGCAGAATAAAGTGTAAATATTAAGAGAATAAAGTGTAAATATTAGAGAATAAAGTGTAAATATTACAGAATAAAGTGTAAATATTAGAGAATAAAGTGTAAATATTAGAGAATAAAGTGTAAATATTAGAGAATAAAGTGTAAATATTAGAGAATAAAGTGTAAATATTAGAGAATAAAGTGTAAATATTACAGAATAAAGTGTAAATATTAAGAGAATAAAGTGTAAATATTAAAGAATAAAGTGTAAATATTACAGAATAAAGTGTAAATATTAAAGAATAAAGTGTAAATATTACAGAATAAAGTGTAAATATTAGAGAATAAAGTGTAAATATTAAGAGAATAAAGTGTAAATATTAGAGAATAAAGTGTAAATATTAGAGAATAAAGTGTAAATATTAGAGAATAAAGTGTAAATATTACAGAATAAAGTGTAAATATTAGAGAATAAAGTGTAAATATTAGAGAATAAAGTGTAAATATTAAGAGAATAAAGTGTAAATATTAAAGAATAAAGTGTAAATATTACAGAATAAAGTGTAAATATTAGAGAATAAAGTGTAAATATTACAGAATAAGTGTAAATATTAGAGAATAAAGTGTAAATATTAGAGAATAAAGTGTAAATATTAGAGAATAAAGTGTAAATATTAGAGAATAAAGTGTAAATATTAAGAGAATAAAGTGTAAATATTAGAGAATAAAGTGTAAATATTAGAGAATAAAGTGTAAATATTAGAGAATAAAGTGTAAATATTAAGAGAATAAAGTGTAAATATTAGAGAATAAAGTGTAAATATTAAGAGAATAAAGTGTAAATATTAGAGAATAAAGTGTAAATATTAGAGAATAAAGTGTAAATATTACAGAATAAAGTGTAAATATTAGAGAATAAAGTGTAAATATTACAGAATAAAGTGTAAATATTAGAGAATAAAGTGTAAATATTAAGAGAATAAAGTGTAAATATTAGAGAATAAAGTGTAAATATTACAGAATAAAGTGTAAATATTAAGAGAATAAAGTGTAAATATTAGAGAATAAAGTGTAAATATTAAGAGAATAAAGTGTAAATATTAAAGAATAAAGTGTAAATATGAGAGAATAAAGTGTAAATATTAGAGAATAAAGTGTAAATATTACAGAATAAAGTGTAAATATTACAGAATAAAGTGTAAATATTAGGAATAAAGTGTAAATATTACAGAATAAAGTGTAAATATTAGATAATAAAGTGTAAATATTAAGAGAATAAAGTGTAAATATTAGAGAATAAAGTGTAAATATTACAGAATAAAGTGTAAATATTACAGAATAAAGTGTAAATATTAAGAATAAAGTGTAAATATTAGAGAATAAAGTGTAAATATTAGAGAATAAAGTGTAAATATTAAAGAATAAAGTGTAAATATTAGAGAATAAAGTGTAAATATTAGAGAATAAAGTGTAAATATTACAGAATAAAGTGTAAATATTAGAGAATAAAGTGTAAATATTAGAGAATAAAGTGTAAATATTACAGAATAAAGTGTAAATATTAGAGAATAAAGTCAGAATAAAGTGTAATATTAAGAATAAGTGTAAATATTACAGAATAAAGTGTAAATATTAGGAATAAAGTGTAAATATTACAGAATAAAGTGTAAATATTAGAGAATAAAGTGTAATATTAAGAGAATAAAGTGTAAATATTACAGAATAAAGTGTAAATATTAGAGAATAAAGTGTAAATATTAGAGAATAAGTGTAAATATTAGAGAATAAAAGTATAAATATTACAGAATAAAGTGTAAATATGAAGAGAATAAAGTGTAAATTATTAGGGAATAAAGTGTAAATATTAAGAGAATAAAGTGTAAATATTAGAGAATAAAGTGTAAATATTACAGAATAAAGTGTAAATATTAAGAGAATAAAGTGTAAATATGAAGAGAATAAAGTGTAAATATTACAGAATAAAGTGTAAATATTAAAGAATAAAGTGTAAATATTAGAGAATAAAGTGTAAATATTAAAAGAAAGTGTAAATATGAGAGAATAAAGTGTAAATATTAGAGAATAAAGTGTAAATATTAAAGAATCAAGTGTAAATATTAGAGAATAAAGTGTAAATATTACAGAATAAAGTGTAAATATTAGAGAATAAAGTGTAAATATTAAAGAATAAAGTGTAAATATTACAGAATAAAGTGTAAATATTAGGAGAATAAAGTTTAAATATTACAGAATAAAGTGTAAATATTAGAGAATAAAGTGTAAATATTAAGATAATAAAGTGTAAATATTAAGAGAATAAGTGTAAATATTACAGAAAAAGTGTAAATATAAGTTAATAAGATAGGTAAATATTAGAGAATAAAGTGTAAATATTAGAGAATAAAGTGTAAATATTAAGAGAATAAAGTGTAAATATTAGAGAATTAAAGTGTAAATATTAAGAGAATAAAGTGTAAATATTAGAGAATAAAGTGTAAATATTACAGAATAAAGTGTAAATATTAGAGAATAAAGTGTAAATATTAAGAGAATAAAGTGTAAATATTACAGAATAAAGTGTAAATATTAAGAATAAAGTGTAAATATTAGAGAATAAAGTGTAAATTAAAAGAAAGTGTAAATATGAGAGAATAAAGTGTAAATATTAGAGAATAAAGTGTAAATATTAAGAATCAAGTGTAAATATTAGAGAATAAAGTGTATTAGCAGAATAAAGTGTAAATATTAGAGAATAAAGTGTAAATATTAAGAATAAAGTGTAAATATTACAGAATAAAGTGTAATATAGAGAATAAGTTTAAATATTACAGAATAAAGTGTAAATATTAGAGAATAAAGTGTAAATATTAAGAGAATAAAGTGTAAATATTAGAGAATAAAGTGTAAATATTAGAGAATAAAGTGTAAATATTACAGAATAAAGTGTAAATATTAGAGAATAAAGTGTAAATATTACAGAATAAAGTGTAAATATTAAGAGAATAAAATGTAAATATTAAGAGAATAAAGTGTAAATATTAGAGAATAAAGTGTAAATATTAGAGAATAAAGTGTAAATATTAAGAGAATAAAGTGTAAATATTAAGATAAGTGTAATATAAGAATAGTGTAAATATTAAAGAATAAGTGTAATATTAGAGAATAAAGTGTAAATATTAGAGAATAAAGTGTAAATATTAGAGAATAAAGTGTAAATATTACAGAATAAGTGTAAATATTAGAGAATAAAGTGTAAATATTAGAGAATAAAGTGTAAATATTACAGAATAAAGTGTAAATATTAGAGAATAAAGTGTAAATATTAGAGAATAAAGTGTAAATATTACAGAATAAAGTGTAAATATTAAGAGAATAAAGTGTAAATATTACAGAATACAGTGTAAATATTACAGAATAAAGTGTAAATATTAAAGAATAAAGTGTAAATATTACAGAATAAAGTGTAAATATTAGAGAATAAAGTGTAAATATTACAGAATAAAGTGTAAATATTACAGAATAAAGTGTAAATATTAAGAGAATAAAGTGTAAATATTAGAGAATAAAGTGTAAATATTACAGAATAAAGTGTAAATATTAGAGAATAAAGTGTAAATATTACAGAATAAAGTGTAAATATTAGAGAATAAAGTGTAAATATTACAGAATAAAGTGTAAATATTAGAGAATAAAGTGTAAATATTAAAGAATAAAGTGTAAATATTACAGAATAAAGTGTAAATATTAGAGAATAAAGTGTAAATATACAGAATAAAGTGTAAATATTAGAGAATAAAGTGTAAATATTAGAGAATAAAGTGTAAATATTAGAGAATAAAGTGTAAATATTAGAGAATAAAGTGTAAATATTAGAGAATAAAGTGTAAATATTAGAGAATAAAGTGTAAATATTACAGAATAAAGTGTAAATATTAGAGAATAAAGTGTAAATATTAAGAATAAAGTGTAAATATTAAGAATAAAGTGTAAATATTAGAGAATAAAGTGTAAATATTTAGAGAATAAAGTGTAAATATTAGAGAATAAAGTGTAAATATTACAGAATAAAGTGTAAATATTAGAGAATAAAGTGTAAATACAGAATAAGTGTAAATTAGAATAAAGTGTAAATATTACAGAATAAAGTGTAAATATTACAGAATAAAGTGTAAATATTAAGAGAATAAAGTGTAAATATTAAGAATAAAGTGTAAATATTACAGAATAAAGTGTAAATATTAGAGAATAAAGTGTAAATATTAAGAGAATAAAGTGTAAATATTAAGAATAAAGTGTAAATATTAGAGAATAAAGTGTAAATATTAAAGAATAAAGTGTAAATATTAGAGAATAAAGTGTAAATATTAGAGAATAAAGTGTAAATATTACAGAATAAAGTGTAAATATTAAGAATAAAGTGTAAATATTACAGAATAAAGTGTAAATATTAGAGAATAAAGTGTAAATATTACAGAATAAAGTGTAAATATTACAGAATAAAGTGTAAATATTAGAGAATAAAGTGTAAATATTACAGAATAAAGTGTAAATATTAGAGAATAAAGTGTAAATATTACAGAATAAAGTGTAAATATTACAGAATAAAGTGTAAATATTAGAGAATAAAGTGTAAATATTAAAGAATAAAGTGTAAATTAAGAGAATAAGTGTAAATATTAGAGAATAAAGTGTAAATATTACAGAATAAAGTGTAAATATTAGAGAAGTAAAGTGTAAATATTACAGAATAAAGTGTAAATATTAAGAGAATAAAGTGTAAATATTACAGAATAAAGTGTAAATATTACAGAATAAAGTGTAAATATTAGAGAATAAAGTGTAAATATTACAGAATAAAGTGTAAATATTAGAGAATAAAGTGTAAATATTAGAGAATAAAGTGTAAATATTAGAGAATAAAGTGTAAATATTAGAGAATAAAGTGTAAATATTACAGAATAAAGTGTAAATATAAGAGAATAAAGTGTAAATATTACAGAATAAAGTGTAAATATTAGAGAATAAAATGTAAATATTAAGAGAATAAAGTGTAAATATTAGAGAATAAAGTGTAAATATTAGAGAATAAAGTGTAAAATATTACAGAATAAAGTGTAAATATACAGAATAAAGTGTAAATATTAAAGAATAAAGTGTAAATATTACAGAATAAAGTGTAAATATTAGAGAATAAAGTGTAAATATAGAGAATAATATTAAAGAATAAAGTGTAAATATTACAGAATAAAGTGTAAATATTAGAGAATAAAGTGTAAATATTAGAGAATAAAGTGTAAATATTACAGAATAAAGTGTAAATATTAGAGAATAAAGTGTAAATATTAGAGAATAAAGTGTAAATATTACAGAATAAAGTGTAAATATTAGAGAATAAAGTGTAAATATTAGAGAATAAAGTGTAAATATTACAGAATAAAGTGTAAATATTAAGAGAATAAAGTGTAAATATTACAGAATACAGTGTAAATATTACAGAATAAAGTGTAAATATTAAAGAATAAAGTGTAAATATTACAGAATAAAGTGTAAATATTAGGAGAATAAAGTTTAAATATTACAGAATAAAGTGTAAATATTACAGAATAAAGTGTAAATATTAAGAGAATAAAGTGTCAATATTAGAGAATAAAGTGTAAATATTACAGAATAAAGTGTAAATATAAGAGAATAAAGTGTAAATATTACAGAATAAAGTGTAAATATTAAGAGAATAAAGTGTAAATATTACAGAATAAAGTGTAAATATTAGAGAATAAAGTGTAAATATTAAAGAATAAAGTGTAAATATTAAGAGAATAAAGTGTAAATATTAGAGAATAAAGTGTAAATATTACAGAATAAAGTGTAAATATTAGAGAATAAAGTGTAAATATTAGAGAATAAAGTTTAAATATTAGAAAATAAAGTGTAAATATGAGAGAATAAAGTGTAAATATTAAGAGAATAAAGTGTAAATATTAGAGAATAAAGTGTAAATATTACAGAATAAAGTGTAAATATTAGAGAATAAAGTGTAAATATTAAAGAATAAAGTGTAAATATTAAGAGAATAAAGTGTAAATATTAGAGAATAAAGTGTAAATATTAGAGAATAAAGTGTAAATAATACAGAATAAAGTGTAAATATTACAGAATAAAGTGTAAATATTAAGAGAATAAAGTGTAAATATTACAGAATACAGTGTAAATATTAGGGAATAAAGTGTAAATATTAAGAGAATAAAGTGTAAATATTACAGAATAAAGTGTAAATATAAGAGAATAAAGTGTAAATATTACAGAATAAAGTGTAAATATTAAGAGAATAAAGTGTAAATATTACAGAATAAAGTGTAAATATTAGAGAATAAAGTGTAAATATTAGAGAATAAAGTGTAAATATTAAAGAATAAAGTGTAAATATTAGAGAATAAAGTGTAAATATTAAGAGAATAAAGTATAAATATTACAGAATAAAGTGTAAATATTACAGAATAAAGTGTAAATATTAGAGAATAAAGTGTAAATATTAAAGAATAAAGTGTAAATATTAAGAGAATAAAGTGTAAATATTAGAGAATAAAGTGTAAATATTACAGAATAAAGTGTAAATATTAGAGAATAAAGTGTAAATATTACAGAATAAAGTGTAAATATTAGAGAATAAAGTGTAAATATTACAGAATAAAGTGTAAATATTAAGAGAATAAAGTGTAAATATTACAGAATAAAGTGTAAATATTAAGAGATCAAAGTGTAAATATTACAGAATAAAGTGTAAATATTAGGGAATAAAGTGTAAATATTAAGAGAATAAAGTGTAAATATTAGAGAATAAAGTGTAAATATTAGGGAATAAAGTGTAAATATTACAGAATAAAGTGTAAATATTAAGATAATAAAGTGTAAATATTAAGAGAATAAAGTGTAAATATTAAGAGAATAAAGTGTAAATATTAGAGAATAAAGTGTAAATATTAGGGAATAAAGTGTAAATATTACAGAATAAAGTGTAAATATTAAGATAATAAAGTGTAAATATTAGAGAATAAAGTGTAAATATTAGGGAATAAAGTGTAAATATTACAGAATAAAGTGTAAATATTAAGATAATAAAGTGTAAATATTACAGAATAAAGTGTAAATATTAGGGAATAAAGTGTAAATATTAGAGAATAAAGTGTAAATATTAGAGAATAAAGTGTAAATATTAAGAGAATAAAGTGTAAATATTAGGAGAATAAAGTGTAAATATTAAGAGAATAAAGTGTAAATATTAAAGAATAAAGTGTAAATATGAGAGAATAAAGTGTAAATATTAGAGAATAAAATGTAAATATTACAGAATAAAGTGTAAATATTACAGAATAAAGTGTAAATATTAGGGAATAAAGTGTAAATATTACAGAATAAAGTGTAAATATTAAGATAATAAAGTGTAAATATTAAGAGAATAAAGTGTAAATATTACAGAATAAAGTGTAAATATTAGAGAATAAAGTGTAAATATTAGAGAATAAGTGTAAATATTAGAGAATAAAATATAAATATTACAGAATAAAGTGTAAATATTAAAGAATCAAGTGTAAATATTAGAGAATAAAGTGTAAATATTACAGAATAAAGTGTAAATATTAAGAGAATAAAGTGTAAATATTAAAGAATAAAGTGTAAATATTACAGAATAGAGTGTAAATATTAGGAGAATAAAGTTTAAATATTACAGAATAAAGTGTAAATATTAGAGAATAAAGTGTAAATATTAAGAGAATAAAGTGTAAATATTAGAGAATAAAGTGTAAATATTAGAGAATAAAGTGTAAATATTACAGAATAAAGTGTAAATATAAGAGAATAAAGTGTAAATATTACAGAATAAAGTGTAAATATTAGAGAATAAAGTGTAAATATTAGAGAATAAAGTGTAAATATTAAGAGAATAAAGTGTAAATATTACAGAATAAAGTGTAAATATTAGAGAATAAAGTGTAAATATTAAAGAATAAAGTGTAAATATTAAGAGAATAAAGTGTAAATATTAGAGAATAAAGTGTAAATATTACAGAATAAAGTGTAAATATTAGAGAATAAAGTTTAAATATTAGAAAATAAAGTGTAAATATGAGAGAATAAAGTGTAAATATTAAGAGAATAAAGTGTAAATATTAGAGAATAAAGTGTAAATATTAGAGAATAAAGTGTAAATATTAAGAGAATAAAGTGTAAATATTAGAGAATAAAGTGTAAATATTAGAGAATAAAGTGTAAATAATACAGAATAAAGTGTAAATATTAGAGAATAAAGTGTAAATATTAGAGAATAAAGTGTAAATATTAAGAGAATAAAGTGTAAATATTACAGAATAAAGTGTAAATATTACAGAATAAAGTGTAAATATTAAAGAATAAAGTGTAAATATTACAGAATAAAGTGTAAATATTAGGAGAATAAAGTTTAAATATTACAGAATAAAGTGTAAATATTAGAGAATAAAGTGTAAATATTAAGAGAATAAAGTGTAAATATTAGAGAATAAAGTGTAAATATTACAGAATAAAGTGTAAATATAAGAGAATAAAGTGTAAATATTACAGAATAAAGTGTAAATATTAAGAGAATAAAGTGTAAATATTACAGAATGAAGTGTAAATATTAGAGAATAAAGTGTAAATATTAAAGAATAAAGTGTAAATATTAAGAGAATAAAGTGTAAATATTAGAGAATAAAGTGTAAATATTACAGAATAAAGTGTAAATATTAGAGAATAAAGTGTAAATATTAGAGAATAAAGTTTAAATATTAGAAAATAAAGTGTAAATATGAGAGAATAAAGTGTAAATATTAAGAGAATAAAGTGTAAATATTAGAGAATAAAGTGTAAATATTACAGAATAAAGTGTAAATATTAGAGAATAAAGTGTAAATAATACAGAATAAAGTGTAAATATTAGAGAATAAAGTGTAAATATTACAGAATAAAGTGTAAATATTAGAGAATAAAGTGTAAATATTACAGAATAAAGTGTAAATATTAAGAGAATAAAGTGTAAATATTAAAGAATAAAGTGTAAATATGAGAGAATAAAGTGTAAATATTACAGAATAAAGTGTAAATATTAAGAGAATAAAGCGTAAATATTACAGAATAAAGTGTAAATATTAAGAGAATAAAGTGTAAATATTACAGAATAAAGTGTAAATATTAGAGAATAAAGTGTAAATATTAGAGAATAAAGTGTAAATATTAAGAGAATAAAGTGTAAATATTACAGAATAAAGTGTAAATATTAGAGAATAAAGTGTAAATATTAAAGAATAAAGTGTAAATATTAAGAGAATAAAGTTTAAATATTAGAAAATAAAGTGTAAATATGAGAGAATAAAGTGTAAATATTAAGAGAATAAAGTGTAAATATTAGAGAATAAAGTGTAAATATTACAGAATAAAGTGTAAATATTAGAGAATAAAGTGTAAATATTAAGAGAATAAAGTGTAAATATTAAAGAATAAAGTGTAAATATTAGAGAATAAAGTGTAAATATTAAGAGAATAAAGTATAAATATTACAGAATAAAGTGTAAATATTAAGAGAATAAAGTGTAAATATTAAAGAATAAAGTGTAAATATTAGAGAATAAAATGTAAATATTCCAGAATAAAGTGTAAATATTAAAGAATAAAGTGTAAATATGAGAGAATAAAGTGTAAATATTACAGAATAAAGTGTAAATATTAAGAGAATAAAGCGTAAATATTACAGAATAAAGTGTAAATATTAAGAGAATAAAGTGTAAATATTACAGAATAAAGTGTAAATATTAGAGAATAAAATGTAAATATTAGAGAATAAAGTGTAAATATTAAGAGAATAAAGTGTAAATATTACAGAATAAAGTGTAAATATTAGAGAATAAAGTGTAAATATTAAAGAATAAAGTGTAAATATTAAGAGAATAAAGTTTAAATATTAGAAAATAAAGTGTAAATATGAAGAGAATAAAGTGTAAATATTAAGAGAATAAAGTGTAAATATTAGAGAATAAAGTGTAAATATTACAGAATAAAGTGTAAATATTAGAGAATAAAGTGTAAATATTAAGAGAATAAAGTGTAAATATTAAAGAATAAAGTGTAAATATTAGAGAATAAAGTGTAAATATTAAGAGAATAAAGTATAAATATTACAGAATAAAGTGTAAATATTAAGAGAATAAAGTGTAAATATTAAAGAATAAAGTGTAAATATTAGAGAATAAAATGTAAATATTCCAGAATAAAGTGTAAATATTACAGAATAAAGTGTAAATATTAGAGAATAAAGTGTAAATATTACAGAATAAAATGTAAATATTAGGGAATAAAGTGTAAATATTACAGAATAAGTGTAAATATTAGGGAATTAAGTGTAAATTTAGAGAATAAAGTGTAAATATTACAGAATAAAGTGTGAATATTAAAGAGTAAAGTGTAAATATTAAAATAAAGTGTAAATATTACAGAATAAAGTGTAAATATTAGGGAATTAAGTGTAAATATGAGAGAATAAAGTGTAAATATTACAGAATAAAGTGTAAATATTAAGAGAATAAAGTATAAATATTACAGAATAAAGTGTAAATATTAAGAGAATAAAGTGTAAATATTACAGAATAAAGTGTAAATATTAAGATAATAAAGTGTAAATATTAGAAAATAAAGTGTAAATATTAAGATAATAAAGTGTAAATATTAAAGAATAAAGTGTAAATATTACAGAATAAAGTGTAAATATTACAGAATAAAGTGTAAATATTAGAGAATAAAGTGTAAATATTAAGAGAATAAAGTGTAAATATTAGAGAATAAAGTGTAAATATTAAAGAATAAAGTGTAAATATTAAGAGAATAAAGTGTAAATATTAAAGAATAAAGTGTAAATATTAAGAGAATAAAGTGTAAATATTACAGAATAAAGTGTAAATATTACAGAATAAAGTGTAAATATTAGGGAATAAAGTGTAAATATTAAGAGAATAAAGTGTAAATATTACAGAATAAAGTGTAAATATTAAGAGAATAAAGTGTAAATATTAGAGAATAAAGTGTAAATATTAAAGAATAAAGTGTAAATATGAGAGAATAAAGAGTAAATATTAGGGAATAAAGTGTAAATATTAAGAGAATAAAGTGTAAATATTAGAGAATAAAGTGTAAATATTAGAAAACAAAGTGTAAATATTAGGGAATAAAGTGTAAATATTAAGAGAATAAAGTGTAAATATTAGAGAATAAAGTGTAAATATTAGAAAACAAAGTGTAAATATGAGAGAATAAAATGTAAATATTAGGGAATAAAGTGTAAATATTAAAGAATAAAGTGTAAATATGAGAGAATAAAGAGTAAATATTAGGGAATAAAGTGTAAATATTAAGAGAATAAAGTGTAAATATTAGAGAATAAAGTGTAAATATTAGAAAACAAAGTGTAAATATGAGAGAATAAAGTGTAAATATTAGGGAATAAAGTGTAAATATTAAGAGAATAAAGTGTAAATATTACAGAATAAAGTGTAAATATTAAGAGAATAAAGTGTAAATATTAGAGAATAAAGTGTAAATATTAAGAGAATAAAGTGTAAATATTAGAGAATAAAGTGTAAATATTAAGAGAATAAAGTGTAAATATTACAGAATAAAGTGTAAATATTACAGAATAAAATGTAAATATTAGGGAATAAAGTGTAAATATTACAGAATAAAGTGTAAATATTAAGAGAATAAAGTGTAAATATTACAGAATAAAGTGTAAATATTACAGAATAAAGTGTAAATATTAAGAGAATAAAGTGTAAATATTACAGAATAAGTGTAAATATTAGGGAATTAAGTGTAAATTTAGAGAATAAAGTGTAAATATTACAGAATAAAGTGTGAATATTAAAGAGTAAAGTGTAAATATTAAAATAAAGTGTAAATATTAGAGAATAAAGTGTAAATATTAAAGAATAAAGTGTAAATATGAGAGAATAAAGAGTAAATATTAGGGAATAAAGTGTAAATATTAAGAGAATAAAGTGTAAATATTAGAGAATAAAGTGTAAATATTAGAAAACAAAGTGTAAATATTAGGGAATTAAGTGTAAATATTAGAGAATAAAGTGTAAATATTACAGAATAAAGTGTGAATATTAAAGAATAAAGTGTAAATATTAAAATAAAGTGTAAATATTACAGAATAAAGTGTAAATATTACAGAATAAAGTGTAAATATTAAGAGAATAAAGTGTAAATATTACAGAATAAGTGTAAATATTAGGGAATTAAGTGTAAATATTAGAGAATAAAGTGTAAATATTACAGAATAAAGTGTGAATGTTAAAGAATAAAGTGTAAATATTAAAAGAAAGTGTAAATATGAGAGAATAAAGTGTAAATATTACAGAATAAAGTGTAAATATTAAGAGAATAAAGTGTAAATATTACAGAATAAAGTGTAAATATTAAGAGAATAAAGTGTAAATATTACAGAATAAGTGTAAATATTAGGGAATTAAGTGTAAATATTAGAGAATAAAGTGTAAATATTACAGAATAAAGTGTGAATATTAAAGAATAAAGTGTAAATATTAAAAGAAAGTGTAAATATGAGAGAATAAAGTGTAAATATTACAGAATAAAGTGTAAATATTAAGAGAATAAAGTATAAATATTACAGAATAAAGTGTAAATATTAGAGAATAAAGTGTAAATATTAAAGAATAAAGTGTAAATATGAGAGAATAAAGTGTAAATATTAAAGAATAAAGTGTAAATATTAAGAGAATAAAGTGTAAATATTAGAGAATAAAGTGTAAATATTACAGAATAAAGTGTAAATATTAAGAGAATAAAGTGTAAATATTAGAGAATAAAGTGTAAATATTAATAGAATAAAGTGTAAATATTACAGAATAAAGTGTAAATATTAGAGAATAAAGTGTAAATATTAAAGAATAAAGTGTAAATATTAAGAGAATAAAGTGTAAATATTAGAGAATAAAGTGTAAATATTACAGAATAAAGTGTAAATATTAGAGAATAAAGTGTAAATATTACAGAATAAAGTGTAAATATTAAGAGAATAAAGTGTAAATATTACAGAATAAAGTGTAAATATTACAGAATAAAGTGTAAATATTAGGGAATAAAGTGTAAATATTAAGAGAATAAAGTGTAAATATTAAGAGAATAAAGTGTAAATATTAAAGAATAAAGTGTAAATATTACAGAATAAAGTGTAAATATTAGGAGAATAAAGTTTAAATATTACAGAATAAAGTGTAAATATTAAGAGAATAAAGTGTAAATATTAGAGAATAAAGTGTAAATATTAAGAGAATAAAGTGTAAATATTAGAGAATAAAGTGTAAATATTAGAGAATAAAGTGTAAATATTAAAGAATAAAGTGTAAATATTAAGAGAATAAAGTGTAAATATTAGAGAATAAAGTGTAAATATTACAGAATAAAGTGTAAATATTAAGAGAATAAAGTGCAAATATTACAGAATAAAGTGTAAATATTAAGAGAATAAAGTGTAAATATTAAGAGAATAAAGTGTAAATATTACAGAATAAAGTGTAAATATTAGGGAATAAAGTGTAAATATTAGAGAATAAAGTGTAAATATTAGAGAATAAAGTGTAAATATTACAGAATAAAGTGTAAATATTAGAGAATAAAGTGTAAATATTACAGAATAAAATGTAAATATTAGGGAATAAAGTGTAAATATTACAGAATAAAGTGTAAATATTAGAGAATAAAGTGTAAATATTACAGAATAAAGTGTAAATATTAAGAGAATAAAGTGTAAATATTACAGAATAAGTGTAAATATTAAGAGAATAAAGTGTAAATATTACAGAATAAAGTGTAAATATTAGAGAATAAAGTGTAAATATTACAGAATAAAATGTAAATATTAGGGAATAAAGTGTAAATATTAAGAGAATAAAGTGTAAATATTACAGAATAAAGTGTAAATATTACAGAATAAAGTGTAAATATTAAGAGAATAAAGTGTAAATATTACAGAATAAGTGTAAATATTAAGAGAATAAAGTGTAAATATTACAGAATAAAGTGTAAATATTAGAGAATAAAGTGTAAATATTAAAGAATAAAGTGTAAATATTAAGAGAATAAAGTGTAAATATTAGAGAATAAAGTGTAAATATTACAGAATAAAGTGTAAATATTAAGAGAATAAAGTGTAAATATTACAGAATAAAGTGTAAATATTAAGAGAATAAAGTGTAAATATTACAGAATAAAGTGTAAATATTACAGAATAAAGCGTAAATATTAGGGAATAAAGTGTAAATATTAAGAGAATAAAGTGTAAATATTACAGAATAAAGTGTAAATATTAAGAGAATAAAGTGTAAATATTAGAGAATAAAGTGTAAATATTAAAGAATAAAGTGTAAATATGAGAGAATAAAGAGTAAATATTAGAGAATAAAGTGTAAATATTAGAGAATAAAGTGTAAAAATTACAGAATAAAGTGTAAATATTAAGAGAATAAAGTGTAAATATTAGAGAATAAAGTGTAAATATTAGAAAATAAAGTGTAAATATGAGAGAATAAAGTGTAAATATTAGGGAATAAAGTGTAAATATTAAGAGAATAAAGTGTAAATATTACAGAATAAAGTGTAAATATTAAGAGAATAAAGTGTAAATATTAGAGAATAAAGTGTAAATATTAAGAGAATAAAGTGTAAATATTAGAGAATAAAGAGTAAATATTAGGGAATAAAGTGTAAATATTAAGAGAATAAAGTGTAAATATGAGAGAATAAAGAGTAAATATTAGGGAATAAAGTGTAAATATTAAGAGAATAAAGTGTAAATATTAGAGAATAAAGTGTAAATATTAGAAAACAAAGTGTAAATATCAGGGAATAAAGTGTAAATATTAAGAGAATAAAGTGTAAATATTAGAGAATAAAGTGTAAATATTAGAAAACAAAGTGTAAATATGAGAGAATAAAATGTAAATATTAGGGAATAAAGTGTAAATATTAAAGAATAAAGTGTAAATATGAGAGAATAAAGAGTAAATATTAGGGAATAAAGTGTAAATATTAAGAGAATAAAGTGTAAATATTAGGGAATAAAGTGTAAATATTAAGAGAATAAAGTGTAAATATTAGAGAATAAAGTGTAAATATTAGAAAACAAAGTGTAAATATGAGAGAATAAAGTGTAAATATTAGGGAATAAAGTGTAAATATTAAGAGAATAAAGTGTAAATATTAGAGAATAAAGTGTAAATATTAAGAGAATAAAGTGTAAATATTAGAGAATAAAGTGTAAATATTAAGAGAATAAAGTGTAAATATTACAGAATAAAGTGTAAATATTACAGAATAAATGTAAATATTAGGGAATAAAGTGTAAATATTACAGAATAAAGTGTAAATATTAAGAGAATAAAGTGTAAATATTACAGAATAAAGTGTAAATATTACAGAATAAAGTGTAAATATTAAGAGAATAAAGTGTAAATATTACAGAATAAGTGTAAATATTAGGGAATTAAGTGTAAATTTAGAGAATAAAGTGTAAATATTACAGAATAAAGTGTGAATATTAAAGAGTAAAGTGTAAATATTAAAATAAAGTGTAAATATTAGAGAATAAAGTGTAAATATTAAAGAATAAGTGTAAATATGAGAGAATAAAGAGTAAATATTAGGGAATAAAGTGTAAATATTAAGAGAATAAAGTGTAAATATTAGAGAATAAAGTGTAAATATTAGAAAACAAAGTGTAAATATGAGAGAATAAAGTGTAAATATTAGGGAATAAAGTGTAAATATTAAAGAATAAAGTGTAAATATTAGGGAATTAAGTGTAAATATTAGAGAATAAAGTGTAAATATTACAGAATAAAGTGTGAATATTAAAGAATAAAGTGTAAATATTAAAATAAAGTGTAAATATTACAGAATAAAGTGTAAATATTACAGAATAAAGTGTAAATATTAAGAGAATAAAGTGTAAATATTACAGAATAAGTGTAAATATTAGGGAATTAAGTGTAAATATTAGAGAATAAAGTGTAAATATTACAGAATAAAGTGTGAATATTAAAGAATAAAGTGTAAATATTAAAGAAAGTGTAAATATGAGAGAATAAAGTGTAAATATTACAGAATAAAGTGTAAATATTAAGAGAATAAAGTGTAAATATTACAGAATAAAGTGTAAATATTACAGAATAAAGTGTAAATATTAAGAGAATAAAGTGTAAATATTACAGAATAAGTGTAAATATTAGGGAATTAAGTGTAAATATTAGAGAATAAAGTGTAAATATTACAGAATAAAGTGTGAATATTAAAGAATAAAGTGTAAATATTAAAAGAAAGTGTAAATATGAGAGAATAAAGTGTAAATATTACAGAATAAAGTGTAAATATTAAGAGAATAAAGTATAAATATTACAGAATAAAGTGTAAATATTAGAGAATAAAGTGTAAATATTAAAGAATAAAGTGTAAATATGAGAGAATAAAGTGTAAATATTACAGAATAAAGTGTAAATATTAAGAGAATAAAGCGTAAATATTACAGAATAAAGTGTAAATATTACAGAATAAAGTGTAAATATTAGAGAATAAAGTGTAAATATTAAAGAATAAAGTGTAAATATTAAGAGAATAAAGTGTAAATATTAGAGAATAAAGTGTAAATATTACAGAATAAAGTGTAAATATTAGAGAATAAAGTGTAAATATTACAGAATAAAGTGTAAATATTAAGAGAATAAAGTGTAAATATTAGGGAATAAAGTGTAAATATTAAGAGAATAAAGTGTAAATATTAAGAGAATAAAGTGTAAATATTAAGAGAATAAAGTGTAAATATTAGAGAATAAAGTGTAAATATTAGAGAATAAAGTGTAAATATTAAAGAATAAAGTGTAAATATTAAGAGAATAAAGTGTAAATATTAGAGAATAAAGTGTAAATATTACAGAATAAAGTGTAAATATTAAGAGAATAAAGTGCAAATATTACAGAATAAAGTGTAAATATTAAGAGAATAAAGTGTAAATATTAAGAGAATAAAGTGTAAATATTACAGAATAAAGTGTAAATATTAGGGAATAAAGTGTAAATATTAGAGAATAAAGTGTAAATATTACAGAATAAAGTGTAAATATTAGAGAATAAAGTGTAAATATTACAGAATAAAATGTAAATATTAGGGAATAAAGTGTAAATATTACAGAATAAAGTGTAAATATTAAGAGAATAAAGTGTAAATATTACAGAATAAAGTGTAAATATTACAGAATAAAGTGTAAATATTAAGAGAATAAAGTGTAAATATTACAGAATAAGTGTAAATATTAGGGAATTAAGTGTAAATTTAGAGAATAAAGTGTAAATATTACAGAATAAAGTGTGAATATTAAAGAGTAAAGTGTAAATATTAAAATAAAGTGTAAATATTAGAGAATAAAGTGTAAATATTAAAGAATAAAGTGTAAATATGAGAGAATAAAGAGTAAATATTAGGGAATAAAGTGTAAATATTAAGAGAATAAAGTGTAAATATTAGAGAATAAAGTGTAAATATTAGAAAACAAAGTGTAAATATGAGAGAATAAAGTGTAAATATTAGGGAATAAAGTGTAAATATTAAAGAATAAAGTGTAAATATTAGGGAATTAAGTGTAAATATTAGAGAATAAAGTGTAAATATTACAGAATAAAGTGTGAATATTAAAGAATAAAGTGTAAATATTAAAATAAAGTGTAAATATTACAGAATAAAGTGTAAATATTACAGAATAAAGTGTAAATATTAAGAGAATAAAGTGTAAATATTACAGAATAAGTGTAAATATTAGGGAATTAAGTGTAAATATTAGAGAATAAAGTGTAAATATTACAGAATAAAGTGTGAATATTAAAGAATAAAGTGTAAATATTAAAAGAAAGTGTAAATATGAGAGAATAAAGTGTAAATATTACAGAATAAAGTGTAAATATTAAGAGAATAAAGTATAAATATTACAGAATAAAGTGTAAATATTAGAGAATAAAGTGTAAATATTAAAGAATAAAGTGTAAATATTAGGAGAATAAAGTTTAAATATTACAGAATAAAGTGTAAATATTACAGAATAAAGTGTAAATATTAGAGAATAAAGTGTAAATATTACAGAATAAAGTTTAAATATTAAGAGAATAAAGTGTAAATATTACAGAATAAAGTGTAAATATTACAGAATAAAGTGTAAATATTAGAGAATAAAGTGTAAAAATTAGAGAATAAAGTGTAAATATTAGAGAATAAAGTGTAAATATTACAGAATAAAGTTTAAATATTAGAGAATAAAGTGTAAATATTAGAGAATAAAGTGTAAATATGAGAGAATAAAGAGTAAATATTAGAAAATAAAGTGTAAATATTAGAAAATAAAGTGTAAATATTACAGAATAAAGTGTAAATATTAAGAGAATAAAGTGTAAATATTAGAGAATAAAGTGTAAATATTAGAGAATAAAGTGTAAATATTAAGAGAATAAAGTGTAAATATTAGAAAATAAAGTGTAAATATTAAGAGAATAAAGTGTAAATATTAGAGAATAAAGTGTAAATATTAAAGAATAAAGTGTAAATATGAGAGAATAAAGTGTAAATATTAGAGAATAAAATGTAAATATTAGAGAATAAAGTGTAAATATTAAAGAATAAAGTGTAAATATTAGGGAATAAAGTGTAAATATTACAGAATAAAGTGTAAATATTACAGAATAAAGTGTAAATATTAAGATAATAAAGTGTAAATATTAAGAGAATAAAGTGTAAATATTACAGAATAAAGTGTAAATATTAGGGAATAAAGTGTAAATATTAGAGAATAAAGTGTAAATATTACAGAATAAAGTGTAAATATTACAGAATAAAGTGTAAATATTAAGAGAATAAAGTGTAAATATTACAGAATAAGTGTAAATATTAGGGAATTAAGTGTAAATATTAGAGAATAAAGTGTAAATATTACAGAATAAAGTGTGAATATTAAAGAATAAAGTGTAAATATTAAAATGAAGTGTAAATATTACAGAATAAAGTGTAAATATTACAGAATAAAGTGTAAATATTAAGAGAATAAAGTGTAAATATTACAGAATAAGTGTAAATATTAGGGAATTAAGTGTAAATATTAGAGAATAAAGTGTAAATATTACAGAATAAAGTGTGAATATTAAGAGAATAAAGTATAAATATTACAGAATAAAGTGTAAATATTAAGAGAATAAAGTGTAAATATTACAGAATAAGTGTAAATATTAGGGAATAAAGTGTAAATATGAGAGAATAAAGTGTAAATATTACAGAATAAAGTGTAAATATTAAGAGAATAAAGTATAAATATTACAGAATAAAGTGTAAATATTAAGAGAATAAAGTGTAAATATTAGAGAATAAAGTGTAAATATTAAGAGAATAAAGTGTAAATATTACAGAATAAAGTGTAAATATTAGGGAATAAAGTGTAAATATTAGAGAATAAAGTGTAAATATTACAGAATAAAATGTAAATATTAGGGAATAAAGTGTAAATATTACAGAATAAAGTGTAAATATTAAGAGAATAAAGTGTAAATATTACAGAATAAGTGTAAATATTAGGGAATAAAGTGTAAATATGAGAGAATAAAGTGTAAATATTACAGAATAAAGTGTAAATATTAAGAGAATAAAGTATAAATATTACAGAATAAAGTGTAAATATTAAGAGAATAAAGTGTAAATATTAGAGAATAAAGTGTAAATATTAAGAGAATAAAGTGTAAATATTACAGAATAAAGTGTAAATATTAGGGAATAAAGTGTAAATATTAGAGAATAAAGTGTAAATATTACAGAATAAAATGTAAATATTAGGGAATAAAGTGTAAATATTACAGAATAAAGTGTAAATATTAAGAGAATAAAGTGTAAATATTACAGAATAAGTGTAAATATTAGGGAATTAAGTGTAAATATTAGAGAATAAAGTGTAAATATTACAGAATAAAGTGTGAATATTAAGAATAAAGTGTAAATATTAAAATAAAGTGTAAATATTAGAGAATAAAGTATAAATATTACAGAATAAAGTGTAAATATTACAGAATAAAATGTAAATATTAGGGAATAAAGTGTAAATATTACAGAATAAGTGTAAATATTAGGGAATTAAGTGTAAATATGAGAGAATAAAGTGTAAATATTACAGAATAAAGTGTAAATATTAAGAGAATAAAGTATAAATATTACAGAATAAAGTGTAAATATTAAGAGAATAAAGTGTAAATATTATAGAATAAAGTGTAAATATTACAGAATAAAGTGTAAATATTAGAATAAAGTGTAAAAATTAGAGAATAAAGTGTAAATATTAAGAATAAAGTTTAAATATTAGAGAATAAAGTGTAAAAATTAGAGAATAAAGTGTAAATATTACAGAATAAAGTTTAAATATTAGAGAATAAAGTGTAAAAATTAGAGAATAAAGTGTAAATATTACAGAATAAAGTGTAAATATTAGAGAATAAAGTGTAAATATTACAGAATAAAGTGTAAATATTAGAGAATAAAGTGTAAATATTACAGAATAAAGTGTAAATATTAAAGAATAAAGTGTAAATATTACAGAATAAAGTGTAAATATTAGAGAATAAAGTGTAAATATTAGAGAATAAGTGTAATAAAGTGTAAATATGAGAGATAAAGTGTAAATATTAGAGAATAAAATGTAAATATTACAGAATAAAGTGTAAATATTACAGAATAAAGTGTAAATATTAGGGAATAAAGTGTAATATTAGAGAATAAAGTGTAAATATTAAGATAATAAAGTGTAAATATTAGAAAATAAAGTGTAAATATTAAGATAATAAAGTGTAAATATTAAGAGAATAAAGTGTAAATATTAAAGAATAAAGTGTAATATTACAGAATAAAGTGTAACATATTAGGAGAATAAAGTTTAAATATTACAGAATAAAGTGTAAATATTAGAGAATAAAGTGTAAATATTACAGAATAAAGTGTAAATATTAGAGAATAAGTGTAATATGAAGAGAATAAAGTGTAAATATTAAGAGAATAAAGTGGTAATATTACAGAATAAAGTGT